>NC_053489.1:219018349-219318349 GCF_905171775.1 Rana temporaria
ACTGGGATGCTCCCCTGGAACCCCAGAGGTAGGGAATTCTGCATACTGAATTCATCTGTGTCACATGGCTTCAAGATGCAAAAAAGCTTCAAGGGAGATATGGTGAGCGAGAACAACCAGAACTAATCACTGGCTGAAATCAAAGGGGTTAATTTACTGAAGGCAAATAGGCTGCTCATTTTGCAAGGGAATTTGTGAATTCTGAGAGGAATTTTCTCAGAGCTTATTGGATGTGGAATCGTTTCACTTTGCTAATAATACCCAATCACGTGCAGGGAAAATGGAAAAAAACAAAGCATTTGCACTCACGTGCAAACATTTATTTGCACATGAGTCGATGATTGAAGCCAGCAAAGCCTCAACTCATTCACTAAGCTCTATAGCAAATTCCATTGCAAAGTGAACAGACCATTTGCCTTTAGTAAATTAACCCCAAGTGTGCTGTGAACAGGGCTGTATAGTAACAAGCACCGTCTTTTATCTCAGCAAAAGTCTGGGCAGGCATCAATCAGTATTTCATTTATTATCCAAGCAGGGGTCATGGCAGGCAGCAGGCAGCAGGCAGCATGCAGTAGTGTATCTGCTATCCAGGCAAAGGTTGGGGAGGCAGTGTTCAATAGAGTTATCAATAGCTAGGCAAGGGCAGGTCAGGTGCAATCAGTAGAATAGTCGAAGGTTAAGATGAGGGGTCAAGTAACAATAGAAATAAAAGGAAAGGCAAGGCACAGATACAGAAGCCAGGAAGCTAAACAGTATCACAAGTCAAAGCACTGCAAACAAATCAAGTAAAACAAGTCTAGACAGAGAGAGAAGACTTGCTGCTTAGCAAAGTGAAAACGGCACTTCTGTCGCCATATTGCTTTCCACGCTGGAACTTATACGGCGACCGCGCGATAACGTCATCGCCCCACGCCGCGTGCGTTCCAGTGTGGAACGCGGAAGTGCCTCTCGAATTAGTGCTTTATGCACTTCACATACCTCCCTCCTATAAACAGGACAGCATGGATAGTACACACTGTCCTATTATTGTTGACCATAGCCAGCTTGGCTACAATTAAACTACAACTTTCATTCTCGAAACTTGAATTCATGCCATGCTGGATCCCTACGTGAATCAAAATATTGCAGATTGCCATTGCTGGGACACCCCTAACAGATCTTCCTTCAGGAGACCCCTCATAAAAGAATCCCATTGCTGCTGCAATACTCTGGTTACTGGAGAGCACTCATCCTCTGCAAGTGGATAAGTACCATTACTACGTAACATTTACTGCTCTAGAATTGCTTGCTTCACATATAGCCTTTACAAGTACTGTATTTAAAATTTGCTTATTTAATGCTATGCTGCTGCTTGGGATTATTTAATGTGTTTTCAGCTGACTACTGCAATATCTTAAAGGGACATACACTCTAAAACCATCTGAGCTATAATTGCCTCTTTACACCAATACTAGTTGCATACTGTATTTTCATATGCTACGTGCTTGACATGTGTTGTTACTTGTAAACGGGCTTCTGCCCTAAAATTTTGAACATGTTCATTATACCTTTTTCTGGCTAAGGTTAGAAGGTATGTTGTAATACCTCCTCCCTTAGTAGCCCAATGCATTTTCTTTATGTTAAGTGATATGATGTAGAGAACCCCCAATCTCCTGTTCTCTGATTGGAGTGACGCCTGGGGCCCATTACTGAATAATCACATTGCAAAGAGAGGTGCATTGAAATCTTCCCTTAACCACAGTTGTGGTTCACTCTTGTTCACCATAGTTTGTGACACAAAGAGGACACACCCTGAGGAAAGTGCTGCTGGTGACTAATAAGGGGCATCATCTGCAGATCAGGGCTAGTTGCCGGAAGATGCTCCTAACAAAATGTCTTGAGACTAGCAGTCAAAGACGGCGATATCTAAGATCTCAAATTGCATATATACAGTTATGAGGCTGTAGGACTAGTAGTGCCTATGTACACTCACATACCAGGTAGGGTTCTGCTATTTTTCAAAGATAATTCCAGACAAAAGTAAACATTTTAGGGTACTGTTTAGGCACACCTAATGTTTTAAATGTTCTCTGTAACACAGCAAGTCTTAACTTTTGGATGTAAGTTTTGTTTAATGGCTGTCAGGAACCATGAATCAGACGGAGACAGAAAATGCAGTAAAAATCACACCTTTTAACCTCCCTGGCGGTATGATTATTTCAGATTTTAGGTGCTGAAAGCGGTACCATTATTTTGCAAGGAAATTTGGCGTTTTACATTGTAGGCCTGTAATTCTTAGGAATAACTCACTTAAAGGATCACTAAAGGAATTTTTTTTTAGCTAAATAGCTTCCTTTACCTTACTGGGCCAAATCATCACCCCTAGCTCCAAAGTCAAAAGTCTCGGGGTCATCTTCGACACCTTCATGACAATGGACGCACAAATAGGGTCAGTAGTCAGCGGAGCGCACCATCTGTTGCGCCTACTATGCAGACTTATTCCATTTATCCCCAAAGAAGACGTAGCAGTCGTGGTGGGAACAATCGTGAATTCCAGACTGGACTATGCAAACGCCCTGTACCTCGGACTTCCAAAGTACCAAATCTCCCGTCTGCAAGTCGTTCAGAATACGGCCGCCAGACTGGTGACTGGGGAAAAAAAATGGGAATCAATCTCACCTTCGTTGAGAACCCTTCACTGGCTGCCAGTAAAAGACAGAATTGCATTTAAAGCACTCTGCCTGACACATAACTGCATCCATGGGAAGGCTCCGCAATATCTTTGCGACAAGATAGAACCTCACAATTCGAATCGCGTTCTGCGATCCACCGACCAAAATCTGGTCAGGGTACCAAAAACCAAATACAAGTCCAAAGGAGAAAGAAGGTTTGCTTTTCAGGGTCCTAGACTATGGAACGCTTTACCAACCAGCATTCGGTTGGAGGAAAACCACCTGACTTTCAGAAGACGGATCAAAACTCTGCTCTTTTGATGTCATGAGACACGAACAACTAGCGCCCAGAAGCGATTCAGTTCGCATGCGCCGCGCTTTATAAATTTTTCATTCATTCATTACTGCAGTCCTGGTTTCATGTCCTTATTGTTCGTTTTTGCTCTGATGTTGCTGTAATTCTGCTCTGTTCTGGACACTTCCTGGTTGTCCGTTTGCTGATGACCACAGTACCAGCAGATTCTAGTTTCGTTTTCCAAACCAATACTGCTCTATGGGTCTGTCCAGCACAGAGGCATCAAATAACATGCAAAAACTAAGCTAAATGCAAAAATGAAACTGAAACTAGGAGGTACATTATATGATTGATTTTTATCTATTTTTAATCGTTTTTAAAAGGAATCAGTTAACTATTATGTCTCTATACCCTGTAAAAAAAAATCCTTTACAACTCCTTTAAATCTGTCCGAACAAGAGTCTAGTAGACATCTCGGGTATGAAAAAGTTTGAAAAACAAAATCATAAATTATAATATAATAAATAATTATAAATAATTATAACAAATAATAATATAATTATAATAAAAATTATTCAATAATGTAATCAACTCAAAATCACTGAAATGTGCTCAGTTGCAGAATTGTCCCTGTCATTACTTTTATTTTTTTATGACAAATTTCCCCACAAATCGCTATCGCTCAATTCTGCAAGTGATTCTAATTTATTATCACTGTTTTCTAGCTGAAAATCACTTTTGACATAAAGGGACAGTTTTTGGTTGCTATGGACAATCTGCAGTTTGCAGGGAGAAAGAACAGTTTTTATTATACAAAAGTACATGCAGGACACTGGGCAGACCACTAGGGACAAGGGGTGTGTGTATTTTTTACATACAGTACTGTAATCTATAAGATTACAGTATACTGTATGTAATGTGTTTATTAACTTTTTTGAATTTGGGACCGTTCTCCGCCCCCATGCGTCGTAACGTCACAGGGAATGGAGATCGGCGGCACAGGGACACTGTGAATCGAGCAAGGAGACACCGCTCGCTCACACAGCACGGCAGCGTCGCAGGATCCAGGGACAAGGTAAGTAAAACCTGCCTGTGGCTGCTGCGAGGCGATCCCGAGTGTGGCTCGGGGTTACCGCTTTTGGTACAGAAATCTTACCCTGAGCCACACTCGGAAATACCGCCAGGGGGGTTAATATAGTGGTAAAACTGGTGCAAATAGTAAACGCAGTCAAAACATAGTCAAAACATAGTCAGGGTCATAGTCATAGTCATTCTCCACACTCTACCCAATTGTAAGAAGAAGAGTTTTGGCTTTAGATATACTTTAATCACTAAGGGACAGATCCACAAAGATATTACACCGGCGTATCTCTTGATACGCCGCGTAATTTCAAATTTTGCGCGTTGTATCTTTGTTTTGTATCCACAAAACAAGATACAACGGCATCTTGGCTAGATCCGACAGGCGTACGTCTTAGTACGCCGTCGGATCTAAGCTGCAATTTTTCGGCGGCCGCTTGATGGCATTTCCGTCTAATTCCGCTTTGAGTATGCAAATTAGCTATTTACGGCGATCCACGAACGTCCGTCCGGCGCATTTTTTTTTACGCCGTTTGCGTTCGGATTTTTCCGGCATATAGTTAAAGCTGCTGTTATGAGGCATACTCAATGTTAAGTATGGCCGGCGTTCCCGCGTACAATTTTGAATTTTTTACGTCGTTTGCGTAAGTCGTACACGAATAGGGATTTGCGTAGAATGACGTCACCGTCGTGAGCATTGGCTTGTTCCGGGTTAATTTCGAGCATGCGCACTGGGATACCCCCACGGACGGCGCATGCGCAGTTAAAAAAAACGTTGTTTACGTCGGGTCACGACGTATTAACATAAAACACGCCCCCATTACATCCATTTGAATTCCGCGCAATTACGCCGCCAAAGGTACACTACACCGCTGTAACTTACGGCGCAAATTCTTTCAGGATCCGGAAAAAAAATAAGTTGCGGCGGCGTAGTGTATCTTAGATACGCTGCGCCCAGCGTATTAATGCGCCGAGGTACGTGGATCTACCCCTAAGTATTCACAGCGTTAAAAGCACCACTTGTTTACCTATAATTGTTGTTTTTTTATTGCTCATTTTGATTGTACCTGATTTTTAAAAACATTTAATATTTGGTTCTTTTAGCGCTGCTTATACAGTGCCTTGAAAAAGTATCCATACCCCTTGAAATTTTCTATATGTTGTCATGTTACAACCAAAAACGTAAATGTATTTTATTGGGATTTTATGTGATAGACCAACACAAAGTGGCACATAATTGTGAAGTGGAAGGAAAATCATAAATGGTTTTCAAAATGTTTTACAAATAAATATCTGAAGAGTGTGGTGTGCATTTGTATTCAGCCCTCTTTACTCTGATACCCCTAACTAAAATCTAGTGGAACCATTTGCTTTCAGAAGTCACCTAATTAGTAAATATAGTCCAGTAATTTTATTAGCGAATCTTAGCAAACAGCATCATGAAAACCAAGGAACCTACCACACAGGTCAGGGATAAAGAATGTCCCAAGATTTAAACATGTCACTGAGCACTGTTCAATTGATTATATGAAAATGGAAAGAGTATAGCACAACTGCAAACATGGCCATCCACCTAAACGTATATGCTGGGCAAGGAGTGCACTCATCAGAGAAGCAGCCAAGAGGTCCATGGTAACTCTGAGGCCCCGTACACACGGCCGAGGAACTCGACGTGCCAAGCACGTCGAGTTCCTCGTCGAGTTCTGGGATGAAGCCGCCGAGGAGCTCGGCGGGCCGCCTTCTCCCATAGAACAACGAGAAAATAGAGAACATGTTCATCCATCGAGCCAAAACTGTACAGACGACAGAGTTTCTCGGCAGAATCCGGGTTTTGACCGAGTTTCTCGGTGAATTCTGCCGAGAAACTCTGTCGTGTGTACGGGGCCTCAAGGAGCTGCAGAGATCCAAAGCTCAGGTGGGAGAATCTGTTCACAGGACCGCTATTAGTTATGCACTCCAAAAGTCTGGCATTTATGGAAGAGTGGCAATAAGAAAGCCATTGTTGAAAGAAAACCATAATAATTCCCATTTACAGTTTGTGAGAAGTCATGGGACGGACACAGAAAATATGTGTCAGAAGATGCTCTGGTCAGATGAGACCAAAATGTAATGTTTCAGGCCCCGTACTCACGACCAAACATGTCTGCTGAAACTGGTCCGCAGACCAGTTTCAGCAGACATGTTTGGCCGTGTGTTGGCCCGAGCGGACCATTTTGGGACGGATCAGACAGGTTTCCAGCGGACAACTGTTTCCCGGACTTGTTTTAAAACAGTCCGCTGGAAACCTGTCCGCCCGGACATGTACGGTCGTCTGTACAGACCTACCGTACATGTCCTGCCGCCCGCATCCCTCGCATGCGTCGAATGACTTCGACGCATGCGTGGAAGCATTTTTAAGGCGGCCCGCCCACGTCGCCGCGTCATTGTCGCGGCGACACCGCGTCATCGACGCGGCGACACCGCGGACACGCCCCGCGTAATGTTTACGCGCGGGCTTCTGTTCGATGGTGTGTATAGCCATCGAACAGAAGTCCCCGGGCAGTCCCCGGCCAGACATGTCCGATGGAAACGGTCTGCAGACCGTTTTCATCGGACATGTCCTGCCGTGAGTACTCGGCCTTAGTCTAAAAGCAAAACACTATGGGCCAGATTCACATAGAATCGCGGCGGCGTAACGTATCGTAGATATGTTACACAGCCGCAAGTTTTCATCGCAAGTGCCTGATTCACAAAGCACTTGCGAGAAAACTTCCGCCGGCGGCCTCCGGCGTAAGCCAGCGTAATTCAAAGGGGCGTGTGCCATTTAAATTAGGCGCGCTCCTGCGCCGGACCTACTGCGCATGCTCCCTTTTGAATTTCCCGCCGTGCTTTGCGCGAAGTGACGTCATTTTTTCGAACGGCGACGTGCGTAGCGTACTTCCGTATTCCCGGACGTCTTACGCAAGAAGGAAAAAATTTCAAATTTCGACGCGGGAATGACGGCCATACTTTATACAGCACATACGTGTGCTGTGTAAAGTTAGGGCACCAAAAACGACGACTAACTTTGCGACGGGAAACTAGACTAGCAGCGACGTAGCGAACGCGAAAAACCGCCGTGGATCGCCGTAACTACTAATTTGCATACCCGACGCTGGTTTACGACGCAAACTCCCCCCAGCGGCGGCCGCGGTATTGCATCCTAAGATCCAACCGTGTAAAACAATTACACCTGTCGGATCTAAGGGATATCTATGCGTAACTGATTCTATGAATCAGTTGCATAGATACTGTGAGAGATACGACGGAGTATCTGAGATACTCCGTCGTATCTCGGCTGTGAATCTGGGCCTATATGTAGTGGAAAGAAAACACTGCACATCACCCTGAACACACCATCCCCACCATGAAACATGGTGGTGGCAGCCTCATGTTGTGGGGATGCTTTTCTTCAGCGGTGACAGGAAAGCTGGTCAGCGTTGATAAGAATTTGGATGGAGCCAAATACAGGGCAATCTTAGAAGAAATCTTAGAATCTGCAGAAGACTTGAGACAGGGGTGGAGGTACAACTACCCTAAACATACAGCAAGAGTAGCTACAGTGGAAAGCTTTAGATAAAATCATATTCATGTGTTAGAATGGCCCAGTCCAGACCTAAATCCAATTGAGAATCTGTTGCAGGACTTGAAAATTGCTGTACACAAACACTCTCTGTAAAATCTGACAAAGCTTGAGCCATTTTGCAAAGAAGAATGGGCAAAAACTTCACTCTCTAGATGTGTAAGGCCCTGTACACACGAGAGGATCCATCCGCTGGAATTGATCCGCGGACCGGCTCCAGCGGATAGATCCCCTGGTGTGTACAATCCAGCGGATCTGTTTCCGCGGATTTTTATCCCCTGGGATGGATTTCAAGCGGATAAAAATTTGAAGACATGCTTTAAAATCTATCCGCTTGAATCCATCCCAACGGATTGATCCGCTGGTCTGTACAGACTCACCGGATCAATCCGTCCGAATGGATCCCCCGCATGCGTCGTAATGATTCGATGCATGCGTGGAATTCATTATATGACAGCGTCGCGCACGTCGCCACGTCATCATCGCGGCGACGGCGCGACACGTCATCGCGATGGGATTTCGGCGCGGATTTCGATCCTATGGTGAGTACACTCCATCGGATCCAAATCCGCGGAAATCCTCGAGAGGATTTATCCGCGGAAACGGTCCGTTGGACCGTATCTGCGGATAAATCCTCTCGTGTGTACTAGGCCTAAAGCTGGTAGAGACATACCCAAACAACTTTCAGCTGTAATTGCAGTGAAAGGTGATTCTACAAAGTATTGACTCAAGAGGGCTGAATACATAAATGCACACCACACTTTTCAGATATTTATTTCTAAAAAAAATTGAAAACCATTTATAATTTTCCTTCTGCTTGACAATTATGTGCCACTTTGTGTTGGTCTATCACAAAAAAAAATTCCAATAAAATACATTTACATTTTTGATTGTAACATATCAAAATGTGGAAAATTTCCAGTGGTATGCATACTTTTTCAAGGGACCGTACATAGTGAATATTTGTTGTTTATCCCTTAGCACATTGATCTCCAAACTGTGGCCTAATGGCCACATGGGGCCCTTTACTGTCTTTACCAGACCATTGGGGCAGCATTCCATTCACTGAATCCATTATTTTTTCCACTGTCACCAAGGATGGGCTACTATTCCTACCACTGAAACCAAAGATGAGCCACTATTTCTCCCACTGATACCAATGATGGGGCACTAGTTCTCCCAGTGAAAGGAATGAAGGGACACTAGTCCTCCCACTGATACCAATGATGGGGCTCTCTTCCCCCCACTGATATGAATGAAGAGGCACTATTTCTACCACTGACATCAATGATGGGGCACTATTCCTCCCACTGACACCAATAATGGGACACTATTCCTCCCACTGATAGGAATGAAGGGCACTAACCCTGCTTCTGATACCAATGAAGGGGCATTAGTCCTCCTATTGAAAGGAATTAAGGGACATATTCATCCTACTGATACCAATAAAGGGGCATTATTCCTCCCACTAGCACCAACAATGGAGCACTTTTCCTCCCACGGACACCAATGATGGGAACTAATCCTCCTGATATCAATAATGGGGCACTATTCCTCACACTGACACCAACAATGGGGCACTATTCCTCCCATAAAATTAGACATTTTCTACTCCCATTAGACACAGTCTGGCCCTCCTAATGTATGAAGGACAGTAAACTTTGTTTAGTAAGTTTGGAGACCCCTGCCTTAGCATATAGTACAGCTGTTTTTAGTTAATATCATAACACAGTAGGTGGGTCAAGGATCATTTATGGGTGCAGAGTATCTCCATATATTTCGATACACTTTTATCAGCAATACAAAACAACGGAGGGGATCAATGTTCCTCAACCACCACCCCAGGCCCAAATCTATAGGCCCCAAAGTAAGATGAAATACTTTTTTTTTGACAATGTCAGCTTGACATGTTGGAATATTAAAATGTAGCCTTCACTGAACAACATTATTCGGTATCTGCATTCCTGAATGAATGAAAATGTATATGATTATAAACAGATTATATTCTATAAATCTATATATGTATTTTTATTTACAGCGTAATGCGGCTAAAGATGTGGATAATGGTTTCATAGAAAAGAAAGTACACATTTTTAATATGGATGCTCATAAGGCAGTGAATATTTTTTCTATGAAGTTGTTTTTCAAATACATATTTATTTACTTCCTCAATAATAAACCTTTTTAAAGCTTTTTTCTTTGTTGTTTAGTAAAAGGGGCTTGAGTTCAGGATTGAGTTCAAGTGTATTAAAACATAAGAACTTTGCAGAAAATAATGCTATAAACAAAAGGAATGGTTTATAAAATCCTTTTATTACTTTTAAATTAAAAGTAGAATTTTACTGGAGTATGCTCCTCAACAAAAATACATTATTTTTATGGGTTTTTGACTGGTGTTATGGCTTTACAAGCCTATACAAATGTTTCATATTAAGTCAATGCATGTGACAGTGGAAATAGAAGTACCCAATGTAGTTTACTGGTGAGTTCTTTCAAATGTATTCTGTTTTGCAGAATAATGTTTTAGAGTTTTGCTTGTAATACAGCAATGCTGGGACTTGTTAAAGTGCCACGGGGAGCTGTTTATGAACATGCAGCTCACTATTTATTTGCTAAGTTTTCAGAAATCCTCCAGATACAGAATTTAGTTTTATTTTCTTAAGCAGAACACTAGCAACATGTGTCATACCATTCTGCTTTATATAGTACTTCTATGTACACAGTAGTTAGCAACCAATTTATTATTGCATTTCATGTAATTAACATGAACATTTTTTTTTTTTAAGTGAACAATTTTCAGTCAGTCTTCCTGCAATTGATTGGATGCAGTTAATACCCTTGGACTACTGTAGATGTTGGAGTGTGGGGGCAGGTATGTAAGGGGAAGGTTTGGAGTGTTGGCGATTTGCGGACTCCTGATGGCAACTTGTAATGGTCCTGGATTAAGTTTCTATATAGTACTGTAAATGGGCCTCCATTTTATTTTGGGGACAGATGAGTTATGTTTGCTGCTCCTCTTTCTGTCCCATGAATAAATGGCATATATCCAATAGTCCTTGACCTTGAGAGACGTAAGATTCATGCAGCTTACACAGAGATCCACCTTGATTTAAGGGTTCAGTACAGTATACCAACCATTGTTATTGATGATGTAATACTTACCAAGTTGTGGAATTTCTGAAAAGCTGTTATTCTTGTGGGACTGGATGTGGGATTTTTCATTCCCAAGACACTTATGCCGCGTACAGACGGTCGTTTTTTGTGATGTAAAAAAACGTTGTTTTTTGTGATGAAAAAAATTACGTTTTTCAAACTTCATTTTCAAAAACGATGTAGCATACACACCATCGTTTTTTTCCAAAAGCTCTAGCAAAACGCGGTTACGTTCAGCACGTACGAGGGCACTCTTTTCCATTCAAACTCGCGTCCAAACTTGCTTCTGAGCATGCGCGGGTTTAAAAACGTTGTTTTTAACGTCGTTTTAGCTACACACAGTCATTTTTTGTGACACAAAAAAATACGTTTTGAAAAACGACATAAAAAATTGAAGCATGCTCAAATTTTTTTTTTTGACGGTTTTCAGAAGACATAAAACTACGTTTTCTCCACACACGGTCATTTTAAATGACGTTTTAAAAAACAATGTTTTTTTTCATCACAAAAAACGACCGTCTGTACGCGGCATTACTTGTCAGGTGAGCCTCTTTTGATTGTCACTTCCCTGCTCCTCTTTCTGTTTTGGTGCCCACTCCAGAAGTTTCCTACATGATTACCATAGTTAAAGGCCTGTGTTACCTATGTGAATATCTTCAATGTGTCCTGAAGCAGATGATTGAGAAATGTGTTGACTTATAAAGACTTATCTTGAGATAAATATACATTTTTGTAATATTCAAGAAGCAAATTCAATAAGCCTCTCTTTTTTGTGTGTGATTGATATGTAGCAATGGTTACACACCTTATGTAGCGCTACCCCCGCAGGAGCCGCTGGATAGAACAGGGATGGCGTGTTACTTTCTGTGATGCGTCTAGGGGTATGATGAGCAATGACGGAATGTCCAAACAGCAAGGTGTCTTTTTCTGTGCTTTTATTCTTGCCCAACACGGCAAACAGTGAACTTGAGGTAGATAGAATAAAGGTTGGTGAAAAGGAGAAAGTTGCTGACTCAGGCTTGGATAATACAGAAGCAGTCCTGCTTCAAATAACACTTTACTTTCGTCGCCCCTCAGCTGAGGGGGTATAGTGCACCTGGACAGGTCTCTCAAACAGACCTGGCAGCCAGGGTATCACTCGGAGCACTGGAAGAAGAGCAAGTCTCTGCCACAGACCTGGTGTAAATGAATATTGGGAAAGAACCTCTGCCACAGACCCTTTCCCCATACGTAGGATTATGAAGTGAATCTTCTCCAGTAAATGTAGTGCCTGAATCAACCTCAGGTAGTCTTCTTGCTTTTGGGTCACCGACTGACAAGTTGTAACATCCAACTTCTCAGTGTCCGGTAACCCCGACCCCGATGGATTGTCTAGGCCCTTTTGGATCGCCTGCCTCCGGGCTCACCTCAGACTGACTCCCCACCGAACAGCACAACTCGCTTGGGATCTTCCTCACAGGAATTGGGGACCCAGTCGATCACTGGGGCCCCTTTACAGCTTCAGTTGCTCCGGGCCAACATGACCCAGAACTGAGAACACAGCATAGCACGTGCACCCCAGCCTGGTAGGCCATATCACCGGGGCCCGTGATGTGCGCATACCCTGAAGGTGGGTGCCGCACCCGGAACAAGCACCAGAAGACAAACCCCACAAAATGGCGTCCGCTCAAGACGTACCCTCCCCCAGAATGCCGCGCTAGGGAAAACCCCTCCTGATTGGCTGCTGGCAAGAGGTGCTTCGGACTGAACTCCACTGCTGCCACCTGTCGCCCAGAGATGGAAAGGTATCTTTGGAACACAGAATGAACTGGCAGTACAGCCCAGCTAAAGTAGAGGCATAATTTGCATGAATCAGCTGGATGAGAGTAAACTAACTCTCTCATCCCCCTCTAAATTTAAGATAGCACCTGGACTGAAAGTACACAGGCGCTACACTTATATATTGCTAGATTATTAAATATGGACAATAACTTTGAAACAATACATATGTGTTTTTATGAATTGTATGGAACAAAATTTGATGATTATTTTATATATTGTAATGTGTGTTCCTCTTTGTGCGAGTAAAGTCTGACAACATTTTTTCTATTGAGTATTTGTTTATCGTATATATTTTACATGGGATGTTTTCAACCCTCAGGGATAAGTAGATTCAATTATTTATAAAGCCCAAACATTGTTTTTATTTGGGTAGATTTCTCTTTAAATATTTTTGAGTGTACAGGAGAATATTTAAATCGGAGGTCCGCACAAAAAGTGAACCTCCACTTTTCGGAACCCTCCCCCCCTCCAATGTCTCCTTTCAGGGGGGAGGGGGGTGCAGATACCTGTATAATACAGGTATTTGCACCCACTTCCCAGCATAGACCCTTGCACAATCTGCGGGGGTCTACGTCACTTCCTGTCTTCCCCCCCGCTGTCTTCTGGGAAACACACAGGTCCCAGAAGAGAGCAGGCACCAGTGAGAATGCACAGCGCGACTCGTGCATGGGCAGTAGGCAAATTAAGCCACAATGCTGGACAGGTAAGTGTCCATTTTTTAAAATCATCAGCTTCAGTATTTGTAGCTGCTGGCTTTTAATATTATTTTTTTTTAGGCGGACCTCTGCTTTAAAGTATAGATAAATGCAAGTTTTTTTTAAAGTTTTGAAATCAAGGGGAAAACTTTCAGTGACAGCCAGAGATTCCCTTATTTTGGAGTCATTCCTGGAAGTGAAGGGAAATATCCCCAATAGTACACAGATGGCAAAAATAAAACTGATAGGGATTAAGACCCTTGCTTACTGTATCCCAAATGATAAAAAAAGTTTTGCCTTTACTTTAGCTGAAAAAAATTCCAAAGTGATGGAAATCCCTCTTAGCCAGCTGTCACTTAAAGCGGAGGTTCACCCTTAAAATGAACTTTTCAGCATCCTTAAACTCCATCCCATTTAAGCATCATAGCGTTGTCAATTTTTTTTTCAATGGTCCCTTACCTGTACTTTGCTGTGCTTCCGGGTTTCCATCCCAGCGGGGAGTGGGCGTGTCTCTATTTTCCCCGACGGCGCTGTGCATCGTGGGCGCTGTTTGCCTGGTGTTCTTGCAGTGACGTGTGGGCCAATCACAGCACATCAACTGAACTAGCTGCGTGTGTAGACTCGCGCTAGCTGTGCTGTCACGTGACGTGGGAAGCGGGTCACATGACCCGCAAAGCGCGTCATGTGATGAGGGCGGATACATATTCGCCATAGTAAACAAACTGATCGCCATTACAGCCTGTTCAGAACGCCGCCGGCCGTTGTGATGGCAACTGTGCAGTGTTGACGGCGCGACTCGCCGTCAACAATGCGCATGCGCGGGATTACGCGGTGAATGCTGGGACATCAGCATTCGCCGCATCCCGGAAGAAATACAGAAGGGCTTCAAGGTGCCCTCAATGAAGATGGCAATGTCCATGACAACATTTTATAAAACATCCTTTGCTGGCAAAGCGCGATTGTGGCGGCTGCAAGATCGGCACTAGTAAGTGAAGAAATGTGTATTTGAACAGCAGCAGAGTAGTCAGGAAAAAAAAAAACGTTTCCCAGCAGAACCTCCGCTTTAAACAATGTCCTTACCGCAACATTGTCCTTATGACAATGACAAATTTTATATTTTCCCTAATTTTATTTTATCTGTGAGAATGGAGAAATAGAGAGTGTAAATCTCCCCAGAGGGGACACAGATGGCAATGAAAACAATATAGGGTTGCTAAATTTATCCCACTCTAAGAAAAGCTTTGACTTTAGATTAAGGGGACCAGATTTTTTAAATTAAATCCGGGGACATATTTTATTTTTTACTAGTAATGCCGGCAATCAGCGACTCTCTGCCCATTGCCGCTGCCCGCCTCACAGCCTATTGAGTCTTACTCTCCAGTCCCAGGCTTCTACTGGGTGGGGAGCAGAGGAAGATCACTCCGCCAGGGAAGGCAAGGAGATAAACAGGCAGGCGGCTGGCCGGGACATGAGCCAAGGCAGAAGAACATGCGAGCGGAGCTCAATGGGCATGCAACCGAAACTGAAGAAATATACCTTCTGCTCAGACCAGCAGATAATCATTAGAAAGGGGCACAGATAATGGCAAAAATACACCCCCCTAAGCTAGTAGGAGCAGTGGAGCAGGGGTGTGTAATTCAGAATTTATTTTATTTATTCTGAACTGACTGTCTTTGAAATTGCCCCGCCCCTGTTCAAATCCAATCCGGGGACAAAACTGGGGACAGACTTGGTTCTGGGACAGTGTCCTCAATCCAGGGCCTGTCCCTGGAAATCAGGGATGTCTGGTCACCCTACTTTAGATACCTTTTAATTTGGAAAATCACCATCACCACCACTGAATAAAAGTTGAAGGGTTGAGAAAAATGGACAATAAACACGTGTGCATTTTATTGATGGAATTTTGAATGAACATAGATACCGTGATGAGATCCTGAGGCCCATTGTTGTGCCATTCATCCATGACTATGACCTCTTGTTGCAGCATGATAATGCATGTCACTATGTTGCAAGGATCTGTACACAATTCCTGGATGCTGAAAACATCCCAGTTCTTGCATGGCCACTCACTGGACATGTCACCAATTGAACATGTTTGGGATGCTCTGGATCATGTTTGGGATGCCATGAAGATTTTAATCTTTCCAAATTAAACTTCGTAATAGAACATATTCCCCCTTTGTTCCATTTTTTTTTATCTCCGATTTTAGGTGAAGCCCCAGAGACCCTGAAAACATACATACACTTTGCACTTTTGCTATTTATGCTAGACCTACTGTCACGATCAGGTGTCAGGCTTGAAGACCTGTGTCTATAGCAGTTGCAGGACTACCACCAAACAGCAGGATAAGTGCACAGGCAGTCACTCTGGCAGATGACACAGGCTCATCTGAGGTGCGAAGTCTAAGTACTAGCCGGTGTTCACCAGAGCTCCTGATGGTGGCGATGGATTTAGCTACGTGTTTTGTACCAGGTCACGGTCCTCAGGTTTGCCCATGGTCAGTAAATAAGACAAAAGGTTGGTAATGAGTAGTTGCAGGTTGGGATCAGGCAGTAGATTAGTCAAGGAACAAGCCAAGGGTCAATCACGAGTGGTAGAAAAATACAGATGGCAGCAGGGAAGACAAAAGCAAGGCACTGGCTGAGAAAGCACAATAACCTGGCAAAGGGGAAGTGCTGAGACAAGGCTTATATAGTAAGTTCATGGGGGAGCAAGGGGTTCAAGGTTCAACAGCAATCAAGACACAAGGCAGGGTTGTCCAATGGATCAGATAGGATTTTCCAATAGATCAGGCAGGGAGTTGTCCAGCATCCCAGATAGCTCAGTGGGAAGTGTCAGTGCCGGACACAGAAGAGGTCCCAGGTTCAAGTCCAGGTCCTGACAGTACTCCCCTCCTCTCAGGATGTCTTAGGGCTGGGTTTGTGAGAAAAGCTCTGGTGGAATTCTCTTGTAAATCTAGGGGCATGAATGTTCTCCTCAGGCTCACGCAAATTTTCTTCTGGCCCATATCCTTCCCATTGGACCAGATATTGTAGCTTGTTTGTAAAGATCCTGAAATCAAGAATTTTCTCCACCACAAATTCTATTTCACCCTGTACCTCAACAGGTGGAGGAGGTGTAAAAATTCTTCTGGAAAAGGGATTTTCATCAAAGTAGTGGTATGTGAAAAACAGGGTGAATTTTCATACTATCAGGAAGTTTTAAGCAAAAGGTAACTGGATTGATTTGAGCCAAAATCTTGAATGGTCCTATAAACCCCTGGCCCAGCTTTGCAGACGGAACATGGACCTTCAGATTTTTTGTTGATAACCAAACTTTGTCACCTACATGAAAGGTAGGAAGTAATCTGCGATGTCTATCAGCAGCCTTCTTGTAACATTCCTGAGCCTCCCTTGAAGTTTCGATCAATTTCTCCTGAATCTCCTGCAGAGTAGTTAATCCATTGGTAACAGAAGGAATTGGAGTTGGGATAGGGAGATCAGGAATAATAACTGGATGATACCCATTGTTTTAAAAAAAAGGACTTTGAGAAGTGGTTGGTTAGAATTGTTATATGCAAACTCTGCTGTAGAAAGATAATCCACACAGTCATCCTGAAGATAGCTGACAAAACATTGAAGGTACTGTTTCAAGGTTTGATTGGTCCTCTCAGTCTGACCATTAAACTGATGAAAAGCAGAAGACAGATTAACTGTTACACCTAAAGCTGAGAAAAAGTTTTTCCAACATTTTGAAGTTAACTGTACTCCTCTGTCAGACACCACATCATCAGGAATGCCATGTAGTTTAAATACTTTTCAAACCATTAGCTCAGCAGTTTGTTCAGCTGAAGGTTTAATTTTAAACCTGGAAAAGGAGCGTGACCAATGTGCTTGTCTAGAAGACATCCTCTTGGCAAAACAAATGAATTCTAGATTTTTATAATCAGTGAGAACAGTTACTGGATGCTTAGCCCCTTCCAGCAGATGCCTCCATTCAGAAAAGGCTGCCTTAGTTGGCAGTAACTCCTTATTCCCAATGTCATAATTTATTTTGGCTGATGAAATTAAGCAAAAGAAATACGCACAAGGATGACGCTGCATCTTTTCTCCTTTTCGCTGAGCAAGTATAGCTCCCACAGCAGAGTCTGAGGCATCCATTTCCACTATAAAAGGAACTTCAGGATTGGGATGTACCAATATTGGTGCAGAAGTGAGAAGAGTCTTTTACTTAATAAAAGCAGGTTTAACCGTCATCAGTTGCCTGGAGAATCCACTAGAGATTCTCCAGCTACACCTAGTGAAAGGTCATGCTTGCGGTTGACCAACTTACTCACTGGGCCACCTCTCTGACTGGGGCCTCTCGAGGTTAGACAATCACACTGTTAAGATGTCTGTTAAGAGAGAGAAAGGGGCACTGGTGGACTGAAAATTTCCTTCCAAACATCAGATTCCTCCTAGCTTGTCTGTAGTCAAAGACAATGTCAGGGCTGGGCTCAGCCCTTCCTTCTCCGAGCTCTGTGCTCAGCTGTCGGTTAATTGCCAGCACTCTTCATTCCACAGTGACTCACCTGACCATTTCCTGCTCATCAGCTGCATGAATCAGGTCTACTGTGCCTTCACCTTGGTCAACATATCTGGACTCTGCTGTGTTTTCCTGTGAAAGACTTTTGCTTGGCTGACTTTTGCTTGGCTGACTTCCCTTCTGGTTCCTGATCCCGTTTGCTGCACTCGACTTCGCTGATCTCTGGATTCCTGTTTCTCTGCCTTGTTCTGATAACTCATCCTGGTTACCGAACTCTGGCTATGTCTTGACTACGTTTGCTCTGTTTATATCATTTTATTAAAAAGTGAGATTTTTACTACACTACTGTCTGGTTCATAGTCCCTGACAGACAGACATGCACTAGGCTATGGGGGCCAGAGTTTCCCAGATAGGACTCCAAATGGGGCACTGAACCTGGGGAGTAGCTTTAAGTGATAACACTCCTGAAGATTGGACCACCAAGCATGTGGCTCGGAGAAGCAGTAGCAGGGACAATCTGCTTCATGTTCTATAGCAAGTTTCCCTGCTGGGACTATAATCAAAATGTGCTATTTTCTGCTGCTGCATCTGCTAAATTATGTAGCTGAAACAGTAGGTCTTTTACCTGGCTCATGTTGTTTTCTATTCCCAAGTCATGCTCTGGAGCTCTTCTGGCGCTGTTCATCCTGGAAATGCTATTACCCTACTTCTTCCTGCTGATATGGTTAGCTTATTTTTTTGTTTAATTAATCTCACAGCTTCCTGGCACCCCTTTAATCCTGTCGTGTGGTGTCTACCCCATGATCGTCATGTGTTTTTTTTTTGCTCCAGGGCCTTCTTAATGATACAAGTGACAAAATCTTAAATTATATCACTGAATTTAAATTGTCATGTACATACAAAGTTTGGATTTCTCTTTATGATATTTAAAGTGGTTGTAAACTCCCCAGGACAAGTCAGCATCATGTAAAACAGTCTAAAATGACTTACTAGTGGTTGTCTTTAAGGCCCCTTTCACACTGAGGCGGGAGGCTCGGTGGCGGTATAGCGCCGCTAAAAATAGCGGTGCTATACAGTCGGAATTGCAGCGGGATTCGGCCGATAGCGGTGCGGTATTAACCCCCGCTACCGGCCGATAAAGGGTTAATACCGCCCGCAATGCGCCTCTGCAGAGGCGCATTGCAGGCTGTATTACTGCGGTTTCCCATTGTTTTAAATGGGAAGGAGCAGTGAAGGAGCGGTATACATACCGCTCCTCTCACCGCTCCAAAGATGCTGCTTGCAGGAGATTTTTTTCTCTCCTGCCAGCGCATCGCCCTGTGAAAGCCCTCGTGCCTAAAGTTTTTTTTAAGCTGCACTGTTTAGGAGATGTTACACCTTCTGTTTCTAAAATATGGAGAGAAAAATAAATCGCGCTGACCCCCTAGCCTTGTGATATAAATAATAAATAGGAAAAATAAATCACCCAAAAAAATTATATATATACCAAAACCAGGTTAGTGATAAACAATGATAAACTTGTGTCAATACACATAAAATAAACAAATCCCTTAATTCAAAAGGTAATGAACGTTAAATTAGAATTAATATGTTAATATTGACCATTAAATATAATTCAAAAAGATTCCTAAAAAAATATGTGTATAGTCCATAAATAATTAATAATAAAGAACACCAAATAATGAACACCAGTGCTTAGTGCAAAAAAAGTCCATAAGTTAATAAACTATTGTGTCCGAAAACGTGATGAATCCTCCACCAATCAGCAGAAATTACTTCTTACCAGCTTGCTATGATCCCCTATAACGGAGGATCACTATGTGCATGTAATCAAGATTCTCACTCCAGAAAACAGCCAAAACATATCCGATTCTTAGGCAGTAACTCTCGTCCAATAGCGAACAGGAATCATCAGTAGATTTAACCGATATGTAAAAAATATGATAAATGCGCCACAAATGCGTTAAACGTATATAACAATTTTATTAAAAAGTTGGTAATGCACTTACAGTATTGCAGATCAAAATAGGCATATAGTCTGTTGTGCCGGCCGGTACACAAACAGTTTCTAAAATATGTCACTTGCACATTGTTTTCCTAATTGAAGGCACACTTGGGTAGATTCAGGTAGGGGCGCGCAAAACTAGGTCGGCGTTGCCTAGCGTGTTTACACTACACCGCCTTAATTAAGAGAGGCAAGTACATGATTCTCAAGCCACTTACCTCCTTACTTAGGGCGGCGTAGTGTAAACGCGGCGGGCGTAAGGGCGCCTAATTCAAATGGGTTGGAGGGGGGCGTGTTGTATGGTAATTAGGCTTGACCTCACGTTTTTGATGTTTTTTGTTACTGCGCATGCGCCGGGCGCCTACATTTCCCAGTGCGCATTGCGGCTAAGTACGCCGTACGGGCCTATTGATTTCGACGTGGACGTAAACTACGTAAATCCCGATTCGCGGACGACTTATGCAAACAACGTAAAAAATTCAAACCTCGAGGCGGGAACGGCGGCCATACTTTAACATTGTTATTCCACCTCATAGGGCGTACGTTCGGAAATCGACGTAGAAACTCATTTACATATTCTACGCCGGCCGCAATGGAAGCGCCACCTAGCGGCCATCCGAAAAATTGCAATCTAAGATAGGATGGCGCAAGCCGTCCTATCTTAGATATGTTTAAGCGTATCTCTGTTTGAGCATACGCTTAAACATATGGCGGCGTAGATTCTGAGTTAGGTCAGCTTATCTACTGATAAGGCGGCCTAACTCTTTGTGAATCTACCTAACTGAGCGTGCCGTCAATAAATAAAGCTACATGCAGTGTATCCATCATCATTACTACACGGCATTACATTGTAATCCTGTAAACTGCTGACCATTCACCATTTCCTTAGCTTAATTTCACTGTGCATGCATAAGATTACTGCACTGACATACCAGAAGAGAGAAAGTTCCAGTGGGGAAGGGAGCGAGAGTACTCCACAAAGTTGACAGGGCTTTAGGCAGAATGGGCTACGATAATAATAAACTGTAGAAATTGTAAGAAAAATTACCGGACATTCTGGATTTGAAATTGAATGTATACCTAGGATTATATTTTTAGCAGATTAATTGTGTTGAGTTTACTACCACTTTAATTAAAACAAATCTAGCTCTACAGTTTCTCAGATTCTCTGTTAAAGAACAAACTTTGTGGGCCAGATTCACGTGGGAAGATGCACTACGCCGACGAAACTTCGAGAGGCAAGCAGCATATTCTGAAAGCAAATGCGCGCTGCGTTGCGCCGGCGTAACTTAAATTAGTCAGCGTAAGCCTACGTAACTCAAAGTGAGAAGGACGTGGGCGTGATCCATTTAAATGAAGCGTGACCCCATGCAAATGAAGGGCCGAACGAACGACGCATGCGCCGTCACGTGATAGCATGTCCCGCGCCCCTCTGCGCATGTGCACAACTACGCCTGTCATATCCCCCGAGATAAGCCAGCCCACCGTTTACGCCCAGGGCATAAATACGCCCAGACATGCGCCCGTCGAGTGCAAAAGTACACCAGCATCTTTGGTTGGTTTGGTGTGGCTACTTTTGTGTTCATATTTCAAAAACATGTCTGAAGCAGTGCCTAGGCCTAAGGAAAGGAGGCTGAAAAATTTTACTAAAGAGGAGAAGGCTATAATAATTGATGCCATGGCAAGGCACAATAAGTACCTCCACGGTTCGGAAAGTGGCACGACCAGCAAGTTCCGTAAGGATCAGATCCTTGCTGAGATAGCAACGCAGGTCAGTGCCCTTGGCCATGAGGAACGGCCCCCAGAAAAGATTGCCACGAAAATAAACGACCTGCGGCATTTTGTGAAGGAGAAGGTGGCCAAGATGAGGAGGCACAGCAGGGGCACCGGAGGTGGGCCAGCCCTGAATATATCGCTGACACCTGATGAGCAGGTCATAGCCAGGTGCCTGGAGAGGGAGCAGGTGGAGGGCCTGGAGGGATTCGAGTCTGTTGATCAGCCCTTGAGGACAGGTAAGTGTGTTTTATCTCTTATCTGGTGTGTAGCATGTGTGGGGGGGGGGAGGGAACATGTGACAAGTGTGTGGGTCCTCCAACATGTGAATGTTTTGTGTCATCCACAGATGTGCAGGATGAAGCGGGCCCATCCTCGGTGCTGGGAAACCAACCCCATCCCATGAGGACAGTGTCCACACATCTCCTTTAGAGGAAGTAGAGGCAGAGCACGGGGACCTTGAGGAAGAAATTTACCTTGGGCGAGACCACCATCTCAGGACCCTCCCATACCTCCACCTCCATAGGGGATAGCCCCCCAAGGGCCTCCCACATTTTGGAAAGCCCCCCAAGGGCCTCCAACATTTTGGGAAGCCCCTCCTCCTCCTCCATAAGGGAAGTACCCTCAAGGGCATCCCCATATAGTCGGCCCCAAGCCTCACCTGCACTCAGGAAGGCTACTAGGAAGACGAGGGGTGATCCAGAGGCCTTAGAAGACACTTTGTCTAGGGACCAGGCCAGGCAGACCCACCATGTTGGTTCGGTTGCGTCTGACATGCGCCGGGTGGCAGCCAGCCTGGACTCCTTGGAGCAGACCCAGGCTGCCAGCACACTGGCAGTCCAGCAGGCCCTCAACCAGCAGGCTGCTTACACTACCGCCATCACAGAAAGTGTGCAGGAGGTCAGTGTAAACAGCACTGCATTAGTGACCTGCCTGAGGGACCTAGATGCCACAAATGCAGGTGAGGTGAGGAGCCTGGCAGTGGCCATACAGGCCATTGAGGCGGTGGGGAATCAAACAAATGTGGTCCTCACACGCATAGCCCTGGCTTTGGAGGGAAGCCATCCAGCCAGAGAGAGACCGGGGGATGATCCTCCTCCCAATGACCCACCCGCAGCTGCCCCCAGGCAACAGAGGGTCAGGAGCCTTGGCACTAGGCGTAGTCCACGTCAGGGCAGATGAGTGCCAGTTATATGATTTGCTTATTATACTCGTTATGAGTCTTATTATTTTATTATTATACTCGGGTTATGAGTTTTTTTTTATGTAGAATTTATATACAGCAACATAATTGGAGCCTTGACGTGGCGTTGCTGCTCCCAAGTACTGTGCGGTGTACTTTGGTCTAATCCAATTTATTGGGGATGTGGGGTGTGTGAGCTAGGGACCACAGTGGTGTGCATGCGTGCATTCTCCTTGTGCCATGATGAATGTGTGTGTTTAATGTGAAAAGATGCCTACTGTGAGGCATCTCCTGACTGCTGTTCCCTCAGCAGACCGGGTAGCCTCGGTTTGGGGGGGACAGTCTGGTTCAGGGGACAGGTCCTCACGTAGGTCAATCTGCAGGCCCCTTCTCATGGCGAAGTTGTGCAGAATGCAACATGCACCGATGATCTGGCACACAAAGTTTGGGGAATACAACAGGGTCCCCCCAGACTTATCCAGGCATCGGAAACGGGACTTCAGGAGGCCAAAGGTGCGTTCCACCACTGCACGGGTACGTGCGTGTGCTTCATTGTATCTCCTCTCTCCTGGGGTTTCAGGATTCCGGAATGGAGTCATGAGATGGGGTCCAAGTGCATATGCAGAGTCACCTGGAAGGGAAAAGACAGGAGGATGTTAGTCGTGCATGTGCCCCTTGTGATGTCTGCATCATGGGGTCGGACAGTCATGCTTGACACCCATGTCACTCACCAACCAGCCAGCTGTCCCCATACACGTTCTGTTCAAATTCTGTTGGGATGGTGCTTTGACGGTATATGAAGCCGTTGTGGCTGGACCCTGGGTGTTTGGCACGGACGTGCCATATGAGGCATTGGGCATCGGCTATCACCTGTACGTTGATGGAATGCCAATGCTTCCAATTGCGGTATATGTGCTCTGTGTCACGGGGGGGGGGCTGTAGTGCCACATGTGTGCAATCAATAGCCTTGATGGTGCGTGGGAATATGGCAATTCTGTAGAAATCTGCCATTGCCTTATTCCGCTGATGCTCCTAGGTGGGTCTGATGATGTGGTGGGACATGCGTCTGAGGATTGCGGGGATAACCTGGTACACGCATCTGCTCATGGAGGATTGTGACAAACCAGCCACTACTCCACTTGTTCTTTGAAAAGATCCACTGGCAAGGAAATGGAGTGTTGCCAGTACCTTGACCAGTGGCTGCACTGCATGTGAGCGGTGTGTCTTGCTGGTGATGTCATCTTGCAGGGTTCTGGCTATTTCCTGGATGGCTTCAGTGTCGAATCTGAAGATGCGAAAGACCTCCGAATCCCCCATGCCAAAGATGTTCATGTGCGTTCGGTATATCCTCTCCTTTGCCCTCCTATGTGCCCTCCTACGTGCCCGTAGACGCAGTAGTGCTATGACCAACGCTGCCCCTGGCATGGTGGCACACAGATGTGTTGTCCTGCAAGTGTTGTTGCTCAGCTCCTCTGTAACGCTGCTGCTGTTGCTGCTCTACAGCTGACCTGTGCAAGTCTGTTGCAAAGTTACCCCTGCTTTTATGAGGGGTAACTTTAGGCCGGGCGTACAGCTTACGCGCACCGCGCGTAGCCTGCGCCGGCCAAACGTACTCATGAGAATCGGCATATCTCCCTCATTTGCATATTTGAATAGGAAATCAATGGGAACGAAAGATGCGCCCAGCCTAAATATGCGCCTAAGTTACGCCGGCATAGGAAAGTTACGTCGGTCGGATGAAGCCTATTTTCGGGCGTATCTGCTTCTGTGGGTACGGCGCATAGATACAACGGCGCACATTTACACTTACGCTGCGCATCTCGAGATACACCGTCGTATCTCTATGTGAATCTGGCCCTCTGTGTTTAAAGTCCAGTAGAGAATATGTAAGTATAACATTCATAGTAATAGGTTTCAAAGTGCTTAATACAAAGTGCTTGATTCAATGTGCAATCCTTTCACAAACCTAGTCACATGAAACTGAGCATATTATGAAACAATATACAATTATAGTTTACCTTAAATAAAAGTATGTCAAAATGATCAGCATTTCTACCCCTCGAGCCTTCCTATTTGTCAGTGAAGCCACCTATAACCAATAGGGAAGCTCAGGGGCTGGGAAGAGTTTGGGCCTGACACAAATTTTACTTTAAAAGTTACTTTTTTATTTACAATTTCAGATGGATATATAGTATCCCTGGATTTAACTGTCACATTGACATGCTGTTTTTATTGAATGTTTCCACCGTTTGCACATATGTTTCATCATATGCTCATTTTTATTTACCCAGCTTGTGAAAGGCATACAGTGCTTACATTTCCACTTTCCTATTTTAAACCGACCATGCTAAGCAGGAAAGCACATCTATCCCAGCATGTTCAGTTTTCATATTTGCATTCTACTTGGGAGCACAGTCTGCCTGTACTCTAGTCATCAGACTTCTACTGACAAGCTCTCCCTGCACAGCTCTTCAATGGGAAGATCAGAGCACTGCTGTTTCTCTGCCCCATGCTAAAATGATCCCTACAGTCTCCACACCCACTGTTTTAAGCCCCTTTTTAAGTGGAGAACAGAGGTCATTTGATCATATGTAAAAGAAAAAAAGGTAAGGTAAGGGTTCACATAAACCCTTTTTTTAGCTTTGTATTATGGTTCTAAGGTGATAAAATTATTTATTCACAATATTGCATGCTTATAATTCTCAATCTCAGAACATCAGTCTTGACGGTGGCATTCTTGACGCATTGTGCTGTGTGCATGCTACATTTTTACTTCTTGAACTTTTCAGAGCTTCCACCAATTTTGCCCCTATCCACAGCATGCATATCATTTAATTTCATGATTATTACTGGAAATAATATGAATGTACTTGAATTACATAAATTTAAATATGGGGTGGTTAAAAAAAAACTATCCATTCTTGGTGCCAGATATTCTATTTACACCACTTCAAACAAAACTCTTAGTGCATTGATATTTTTATAGATCAAGTCCATAGTTGCAGTACATGATCAAAAGTACAGCATGTACAAAAATAAAGTGCACCGATACAGCACCATTCAAGCAGAAAGGATTTTTTTACACTGATCAAGATGAATGTAATTGACCAGGTAATGAGACCAGGAAATTCTTATATCAAGTAAGAGCCCACTGACATACTGTATCTTTCAGTAATTCCTACCTTTCAAGACTAAAGTACAAGCTACCTATCTCACTTGTAAATGTAATATATTAAACCAACAGAAACACATATACAACATTTCCATCTACTTCTCTTCCCAGAAATAGAGGTTAGCTTTAATAAAAGCCCAAATTCAAAAGTGTTTTTTTTTTTTTACCTATTATAGTTTATCCCAAAGCAGTACATAATCATTTATAATTACAAAAATACATATTTACAAACAGATTTGTAAAATGATACACATTCATTAGCACATTTACTAGGTTAAATGACATTTGTTGATATTTGCTAGCATCTGTTCTTCAACAGATTACTTTTCACTGTATCAGTTACAGTATTTATAATAGGGAAATCTGCATTGCATTTACTGTTTTTTTTATTATGCATATATGCCAGCCTGATTCCATAAATGGCTACTAGCTGTAGGAAATTATTGAAGAGCTATTTTCCTATATTTCATAAAAAAATTATAAAGATTTAAAAAATAAACATTGACCCCCTGCTCTTCACGCACACACACACACACACACATAGGATTGAGCGAACCCGAACTGCAAAGTTCAGGTTTTTGGTACCCGGACCCGAACCCAAACAATTTACTGTAAGTTCGGGTTCGAGTTTGGGTTCGGCAATGTAATGGCGCGCTGCAGGGCAGCCAATCAACATTTGTTTAACTTGTGTGACCTAGAAGCCATCACAGCCATGCCTACTAATGGCCATTGCAGCATGTGACCCAGCATGTGACCCAGCCTCTATATAACCTAGAGGCACATAGCACAGCACGTCACTCTGCTTTAGATAGGGTAGGGAATGGCTGCTGCTGCTGCTGCTCTGAGGGAGAGAAATATATAGGAGTCAGACTGTCCTGCTTCAGAAATCAAATTACTCAGCGATCTACATAGCACAGCAAGTCACTCTGCATTAGATACTTTAGGGAAAGGTTCCTGGTTTTGCTTGTAGGGAGAGAAATATATAGGAGTCAGTCCTGCTTCAGAAATCAAATTACACCAGCACTGCATATGTTCCTGTGAGATACTCTGCATTAGATACTTTAGGGAAAGGTTTCTGGTTTTGCTTGTAGGAAGAGAAATATATACTAGTCAGTCCTGCTTCAGAAATCAAATTACACCAGCACTGCATATGTTACTGTGAGATACTCTGCATTAGATACTTTAGGGCAGGGGTGGCCAACCAGTGACCCGGGGGCCACATGTGGCCCGCAGAACCCTCTGATGTGGCCCGCATCCTCCTGCTTTGGAATGGTGGGTTGGCAAGTCCAGATCGCAGGTTGCGACCCGCCATACCACAGCATCAGTGTTGTGAATGAAGCTGGTGGTAGAGGAAGAAAGCGGCTGCTGAGCAGATCCCCAAAAACCGATGCTTCCTCTACAGCGTCGGCTTTTGCCACAGGTGGAGTCTATGGCAAAGTTCAGCTAACCCGCAGGATAGACACAGGTGCACTACGCTGCACCCGCGGTGTGGGTAAACCGCAGCACATCAGTGTGAAAGCAGTCTTAGGCCATTTTCACACGATCAGCCCGACCAAATGGGACCCTCAATTCACCTCTATAGAGCGACAGATGTCTGTTTACCTCTGCCTACCTCCAATCTGAAAAACAAAATGGAATTTGTACCCTTTCATCTGGATCGGATCGGAGGGCCTATAGAGTAGCCGTGACCTGTCATCTGCCCGCTCCGCTCATTGTGGCCCTCAACTGGTTACCAGGTTGCTTAATTGGCCCTCGCTCTCCAAAAGGTTGGGCACCCCTGCTTTAGGGAAAGGTTCCTGCTTTTGCTTGTAGGGAGAGAAATATATAGGAGTCAGTCCTGCTTCAGAAATCAAATTACACCAGCACTGCATATGTTACTGTGAGATACTCTGCATTAGATACTTTAGGGAAAGGTTCCTGCTTTTGCTTGTAGAGAGAGAAATATAAAGGAGTCAGTCCTTCTTCAGAAATCAAATTACACCAGCACTGCATATTTTACTGTGAGATACACCCTTTAGATACTTTTCTTCTATTGTGCTATTCAAAAAACATCCATTTAGGACAAAAAAAATTGCAGTGTTTCCACCATATCTGTACGTGTGAGATACACCCTTTAGATACTTTTCTTCTATTGTGCTATTCAAAAAACATCCATTTAGGGGAAAAATAATTGTTGCAGTGTTTCCTCCAGTGTTTGCAGTGTTTCCTCCATATCTGTACGTGTGAGATAAACACTTTGGGGCAGATCCTCGTACAGCGGCGCATTTATGCGCCAGGCGTAGCGTATCTAAGATACACTACGCCGCCGTAACTTACTTTTTTTTTTAATCCACAAAGAATCCGCGCCGTAAGTTACGGCGGCGTAGTGTATCTTTTGCGGCGTAAGGGCGCGGAATTCAAATGGATGTAATGGGGGCGTGTTTTATGTAAATACGTTGTGACCCGATGTAAACTAAATTTTTTTAAACTGCGCATGCGCCGTCCGTGGGGGTATCCCAGTGCGCATGCTCGAAATTAACCCGGAACAAGCCAATGCTTCTGACGGTGAGGTCATTCTACGCAAATCCCTATTCGCCAATGACTTACGCAAACAACATAAATATTTAAAATTTGTATGCGGGAAGGACGGCCATACTTAACATTGAGTACGCCTCATAACAGTAATTTTAACTATAACTGACGTCACCGAAATTCTGAGGACTACACGTTCTATTACCGGCCGGATCTTTTGTGCTGTTTTAAAAGCCTTTTTATGTAAGTGTACTACAATTTTGCCCATTAAATGCCTTAAACGTTATCACACCATTGTGAGCTTTCTTCTCTATGACCGCGGATTATCTGGTACACTTTGGCGAATCCGAGGATTGTCTGTGGGAGAATTCATTTCCAGTGGCTGCTCATATCCCCCCTGTGTTTTCGGTTTGTTTATATCTAGAGCTCTGGTAAGGGTCAGTGTGTTTTTAGGTGGTGGTTTGCATGTCACACTGTCCGTCTGCCAGTCACAGGGGAATTTTTGTGTGTGAATACCTGACAATATCACACTATCTAGTTTTTTATTTTTTATGTGCTTTCTGGATGTTCCATTGATCCACTGCTGGGAATACCTTATCAAGATCCTGATCTCCTATGCAGCCCAGGTGTGTGGCTAATCCGCTTGGCTTGATCCTTTGGATCTGAATATCTGGTAAGGGTCAGCACTCTCAGGGAACATTGATCCGGATATTTCTACACGTTGTGATTCCATATAATTATCTGATTATACACAGAACTTTCACAGAGTTGATATTGGATTAAAGAAGATTTTTCTTCCTCTTTTGGGACTTTTTAGTGTTCACTATTTTTTGACAAGTCACGTTTTTTGAGCGCAACTCCAGTTCTTCTTTTCATAATATTTTTTGTTTGTATAAACATTTTGAGTTTGCAGCTGTTTTTTATTGTTATAGATAAGCGCACTTTTTTCACTTTTTGCATAATTTTAACTATACACCGGAAAAAGCCGAACGCAGACGATGTAAAAAAATGCGCCGGCCGGACGTACGTTCATGGATCGCCGTAACTAGCTAATTTGCATACTCGACGCGGAATTCGAGGGAAACACCACCTAGCGGCCGCCGAAAAATTGCAGCTTAGATCCGACGGCGTACTAAGACGTACGCCTGTCGGATCTAGCCGAGATGCCGTCGTATCTTGTTTTGAGGATACAAAACAAAGATACGACGCGCAAAATTTGAAATTACGTGGCGTATCAAGAGATACGCCGGCGTAATACTTTTGTGGATCTGCCCCTCTAGCTACTGTTCTTCTATTGTTCTATTCAAAAAACACCCATTCAGGGCAAAAATAAATATTTTGCAGTGTTTCCTCCAGTGTTTGCAGTGTTTCCTCCATATCTGTACGTGTGAGATAAACACTTTTGCTAGTGTTATTCTATTGTGCTATTCAAAAAATACCCATTTAGGGCAAAAAAATATATTTTTCAGTGTTTCCTCCAGTGTTTGCAGTGTTTTCTCCATATCTGTATGTGTGAGATAAACACTTTAGCTAGTGTTCTTCTATTGTGCTATTCAAAAAATACCCCATTTAGGGCAAAAATATATATTTTGCAGTTTTTCCTCCAGTGTTTCCTGCATATCTGTAAGTGTGAGATACACACTTTAGATACTGTTTTTCTATTGTGCTATTCAATTTTTTTATATTTAGGGCAAATAATTTTTGGTGCGTTTCCTGCATATCTGTACTTGTGAGATACACCCTTTAGATACTGTTCTTCTATTATTCTATTCAAAAAACACCCATTTAGGGCAAAAAAATATATTTGCAGTGTTTCCTCTAGTGTTTGCAGTGTTTCCTCCATATTTTTTATTTGTATGTATTTTATGTTATTTTAAGTTATTTCCCTATCCATATTTTTTTGCAGAGTACTTGCCATGCTCTTACCAACATTTTGCTGCCATCTAGCCCTTTCCATTCGTTTTTTAGAGACATTTTAGTACTGAAAAGTTCGGGTCCCCATTGCCTTCAATGGTTCGGGGTCAAGTTCGGGTCAAGTTCGGGTCCCAAACCCGGACTTTTTTCCGAAGTTCGGCTGAACCCGTTGAACCCGAACATCCAGGTGTCCCCTCAACTCTACACACACTAACATAAGCAAAACCCCAAATGCCAGACATTTGGCCTGAATGGCTTCATAAGTGGGAGCCTCTACTGTCTTTGCAGTTTCCCACTTGTCTTGTGCACTGTGGGAATGGGACAGACCAGCCCTGCAGATTACACTGGGGGAACAGTTCTAATATAGTTGTGCTCCACTGTAAGTTTGATAGCTGATCTTTTTTATATCAGAAATACATACATCACTCTTGATACTCTTGATACTTTAATTGCAGCAAACTACCTGATAGACTCTGCTGATTACACTGGGAGAGCCACTTTCTCTGAGAAATCAGCAGGGCTGGGCAGCATGAGATCTCAGTGTAACAACCAAGTTTAAAGAAAATAAAAAAATATATGTTTTGGTTATCGTAAAAAAATCAGCAACTGAAAGCTCCTGATCCCAGCGCTCAAGAAATAGAATATACAAATACGTGCAGCAGTTAAAAAATTTAATAATCACAAAAAGATGCTTGAAAAATCCGAAAATCAATGCAGCATTAACAGTACTAAAGTACTGTATAATTAAAATTACATAAAAAAAGATAGTAATAAATGTGCCCACTAGCAATAGTACATACAAGTAAGTGCACAAAAATACATTTAAGAAACAGTTCTTGGTTGTTAGATTAAGGTTAATAGCATGCATCCACTTCAAGGTGAAGAAACAGGAGGAAACTCTTCCAATGCAGTCACCATTACACTGTGTGTACATCACCCCTATGGTAATACACTCACCACAAGGTCAAGTAAGACAAGCCTTTGAAATAGTAATCTCCTACATTGTTCTCATCACATCCAGTAATACATAAAGGAAAGAAAAGACAGAACATAGCGTAATCCTGTACAGATTTTATTGTCAAATTGTCCCCAAAATACAAAATGCGCTTACAAGAGAAAAGATAAAACTTAGCATTAATCCAATAGAGCACACAATGCACTGCACAGTATGCCTGTGTACTCTCACCGCTTCCTGGATATCCTACCCACATTGATGCCCAGGATGGGTCACAAGCCACTGTCAGTCAGAAGGAGTCGCTTGGTCACGCCCTATTCATCTGGCGGATTAGATCGGATGACATTCAGGTGAAAAATCACTGCCCCATAGAGAGCAGCAGGCTGTGTTCATGTCCACTCTACATCAGCGGACACGGAACTGTCTTCCACCTGCTCAGTGGGGATCAGTGGACAGATTCCCTGCTGAGCAGGCAGTCCACCCCATGTGAAAGGGGCCTTAGTGATGATGTACAGTGACTGGCATTTCTGCACCCTGAACCAATCATTGTATGTGTGAGCATGCAAGTTTTATCTGTCCCAACTTGGGAGTGGCACGTTGGCATGTTTGTCTTGGGTGCCAGGGTATTTTATCTTAGCATTGAATTTGTGCTGGTATCCTCATTGAATAATCAGGCATGCAATTATTACTCTACATTGTCCCTTAACATTGGCAAAGTTCTTTAAGAGTATTTATATAAAACATTAGGAGCTATTTGTCCTGTGAAATTGCATGTACATTCAATCTTAGCAAACAGGGACAAAAACAAATGCTATTAGGCTGTGTTCTCTCAAGGTCAAATGTTTTTTATTCTTAAAGGAGAGTGAATGAGGAAATCGCCTCTAGATGGAGTGGACAATCATAGTAAAGAAGTATTTTCTATGGCCATCAACTCCATTTAGTGGGCAGAATGTGGCACTTGCCTAATGCTTGGTATTCTGTATAAATGAAAAACATTTTACCTAGAGAAAACATTTTTTTTTCCATTCACATAGAATGAAAGTACATGCAGTTTCACAGGATGAATAGCCCTGCAAATATTTTATTAAATTCTGCCTATCAAAGTAATTGGGAGCAGAGGAATACATGCAGTCAGTATATATCAATAACCATAGGTATATAGATATACACCAGCACTGAAATAATACTAACTTTATAGAATAAAAGATTAATATTAGTACATACATTCATATGTATATACATACATACTGTACATTCAGTGTACAAATAGGTAATATCAGCAAATGACCCAACAAGAGTCCTGGTGGAATTGTGCACATATATCTGGGTATTAATAAAGATACCTCCAGATCAATGTTGCAGCAAAGCTCCATTGCAGGGGCCCCTGAAGATGATTATGGTGTGGCATACTCCTTGGTGTTGGAAACCTGAAGAGAAGATCAGAAGTAAAGAAGAGATCCTCCAGCCGTTGTTCAAGCAATCTGGAATGTAGTTTCTGTTTCTTGCCAGAAGAAACGTGGTGTGGCACTGGAACTCAAGTCAGCTTATCCACTCCTTGTCCCTAGTAGATTATTATCTGTAATGCAAACGGAACTACAAAAGTCGTTATCTTCCCATTATCCCCTGCGAGGACGCATTTGTGGGTTGTTCCTTATATTAACATCATTGTTTTTATTTAATCTCATTATGCGGAGGGTTTTCCGTTTGGGACCCCCACAAGTGTGGACATCCAGGTGTCCGGACTGTTTTTGTACACTTTGTTTTATGTTAGTTTATGTCCTTATGTGTTGATTGTCTGCACGTACACAATATTCCTTGTTTATTGGTGCAACACTGGCCGGCATTGAGAAGTTAGTTTTTTTTTTTCTTTGAGTCTCCCTATGAGGTAACAACCATTTTTCTGCATGTCAAGACATTGAAATACATTGGAAATTGATATACCTTTTCAAACATTGAGCTTCCTAATTGGCTTGCTAAGCAATTGTAACCAATTGTAACAAAGGAAAGGTAGTGCTACAAAATATATATTTTTTTATCTTATTCCTTACTTTTCCTAAAGATTCATGTTCACTTCTGATCATGACACTATCAATATTCTGTGTTGTAATTATCATTTTAGACTTATATCCCAATGCTTAGCATATAATGTAATAAACAAAACATAAAGAAGCATGGCATTTCCTTTGCAGATTTGCTTTTGCTTACTGTAATCCTACTTTTGCCAAACAGCCACACCTGTCATGTTTAATTATATTAGCAATAGCAATATACATTATAACCATTTGAACTATATCACAGCGCTTGATCCAATAAAGTCTTGGGATCCTCTAAGATTTCTACAGTATTTTTATTACATGGCCAGCAGGAAACCCTGTAAACCAGGAAACAAGAAGCACACATTGAGAATGATTATGAGTGACAGTTAATAAACTTCATCCTCTTGCAGCTTTTCTTTGTTGAACATAGCCAAACTGCCAACTCTGTGATTAATGGCAAGTGGATAGCACTAGGCATCTGTTAACAGACGAAGTCACTATTTTTGTTTATATCCTAAATCCCAGTTTTGCTAGTCGAACTCATATTAGATTAATATGCCCATTATGGGCATTGGTAACAGTCACTACCTTTTCTTTTGTGTGCAAACAAATCCTTTGTTACTAGAATATATTTAAAGAGAATTTCCATCTTATAAACATGGAGCTAGATTCAGGTAGCTCGGCGCATAGTTTTGCCGGCGTAGCGCATCGAATATACACTACGCCGACGGCGTGCAGAGAGCCCAGAGCAGTATTCACAGAGCACTCGCCCCGTACGTTGCGGCAGCGTAGCGTAATATGGTCGGCGTAAGCCTGCCAAATTTAAAGTAGGCAGGTAGTGGGCGTGCTACATTTAAATTAACCGTGACCCCATGTAAATGAAGGGCCGATCGAACGGCGCATGCTCAGAATCACGTCGCATATACTCCCTAAGATACGCCGGCTCAATGCTTTCGACGTGAACGTCACCTACGCCCAGCCCCATTCACGTACGACTTACATAAATGACGTAAAATTTGACGGCTGTTCCGACGTCCATACCTTTGCATGGGTTGCGCCACCTATAGCAGGGATAACTTTACGGCGGACTGACGCCTTACGTAAACGGCGTAGATTACAGCGACGGGCGCAAGTGCATTTGTGAATAGGCGTATGTGGGTCATTTACATATTCGGCGCGTAAATCAATGGAAGCGCCCCTTGCGGCCAGCGTAAATATGCGCCCAAGATCCGACGGCGTAGGAGACTTACAACGGTCGGATGGAGGCCAAATTCAGGCGTATCTAGTTAAGAGAATAGGGCGCATAGATACGACGGCGCATTTGTTCACTTACGCTGCATATCTGTAGATACGTCAGCGTAAGTGTTCTGTGAATCTAGCTCATGTTTCTTTAAAGTACTTATCATCCGTTCCTGTTTTTTTTTTTCTCTGGTTACTTCTTTTTAATAGTCAATAACAAAAAGTTGTTTCCACAGATGTTATTTTTTAAGAGTTAAAGCCAGCTAGCAAGCCAGCCAATATTTTCATTATGGGTAGGTAACTGGAATCTACTGTTTAGTCCTTGATGAGCTTTGCATTCCTCTTGAAGATCAACTTTAGAAAAGAGGTAAAATGGAATGAAGTGTAAAGTACAGCAAAAACATTTTGTTTTGTTTTGTAGAGAATATGGAAGGGTTCCCTGTTGGGTTTTTATTATTTTATTAGTCCTTTCTAGGAATCACCACTCCTGGGGGCCTTTGGACATGGGAGGTAAACAACGGAAAAGTCAAACATTTTGAAATGTCACCAGATCAGGAATAGAGGGGAAATCTTCAAATGGTGACGGTTGCCCAAGAAGGGGACCTTTTCCCACTTCATGTTGTGTCTACAGGACATTATCTTGCAGGAAATGGAGATACTTGTTTGGCAACATCTATCCAAGAATGGATCTACTCTCAGGCCTCGTACACACGACAGAGAAACTCGACGTGCTTGGCACGTCGAGTTCCTCGTCTCGTTTTGGGATGAAGCCGCCGAAGAGCTCGGCGGGCCGCCTTCTCCTATAGAACAACGCGGCCAACGAGAAAATAGAGAACATGTTCTCTATTTTCTCGTCGAGCTCCTCGGCGGCTCCATCGAGCCAAAACTGTACAGACGACAGAGATTCTCGGCAGAATCCGGGTTTTGACCGAGTTTCTCGGCGAATTCTGCCGAGAATCTCTGTCGTGTGTACGAGGCCTCACATTCTGTTGTGTCTACAGGACAGAATATGAAGTAGGGACTCTCAATGGGACACAGATAGCAAAAACAAACTTGACAGTGGTTTTAACCATTTGACAAAACAAAAACAAAAAATAAATGTTGCCTTTAGATATACTTTAACCACTTAAGGACCGCCTAACGCCGATATACGTCGGCAGAATGGCACGGCTGGGCACAGGCACGTACAGGTACGTTGCCCTTAAGTGTCCAGCCATGGGTCGCGCGCTCCATGACCATGCCCGCGGGGACCCGCAAAACCAATTTCCACCGGTGTCCCACGATCGGGTCAAAGGAGGCCATTCTGCTCTGTGGCAGCGTCACTGATTGTCTGTTCCCTGTTATAGGGAACGACGATCAGTAATGTCACACCTACAGCCATGCCCCCCTACAGTAAGAATCACTCCCTTAGGGCACACTCCCTTAGGGCACACTAACCCCTTAGTGCCCCCTATTGGTTCACCCCCTCACTGCCATTGTCATTTTCACAGTAATCAGTGCATTTTTATAGCACTTTTCGCTGTGAAAATGACAATGGTCCCAAAAATGTATCAAAAGTGTCCGATGTGTCCGCCATAATGTCGCAGTCATGAAAAAAATCACTGATCGCCGCCATTACTAGTAAAAAAAAAAATATTAATAAAAATGCCATAAAACTATCCCCTATTTTGTAAACGCTATAACTTTTGCGCAGATCAATCAATAAAAGCTCATTGCGTTTTTTTTACCAAAAATAAGCAGAAGAATACATATCGGCCTAAACTGAGGAAAAAAATGTTTTTTAGATATTTTTGGGGGATATTTATTATAGCAAAAAGTTTAAAATATTGCATTTTTTTCAAAATTGTCGCTCTATTTTTGTTTATAGCGCAAAAAAAAAAAAACAGCAGCGGTAATCAAATACCATCAAAAGAAAGCTCAATTTGTGGGGAAAAAAATACACCAATTTTGTTTGGGAGCCACGTTGTACGACCGTGCAATTGTTAGTTAAAGCGACGCAGTGCCAAATCGCAAAAAAGTGGCCAGGTCCTTTACCTGCATAATGGTCCGGGTCTTAAGTGGTTAAATAACTGTTGAATGTTATCCAGGAAATACTGCTTTTATGCTAAATTCCTGTTTTTTAAGTGTCATTGACATATTTTACTGCTATGGGAAATACTGGTTCCATTGGCTTCCTTTAAGCTGTTCTGGGCAATTTTTCCACTTATGATCAAAATATTTTGACAAACATGAAAATAACTCTTTAAAATCTATTTGTATTTCGACACTGACAATGTTTAGAGACTTTTCACCAATTTTGCCCACAGATCTTCCTTTTATTAATGCCATAATAAACCCAGGAAAGTAGAATGCATGTGCTTCTACAATGGAGTCTTTCCTAAAGTTAGGACTGCAGATAATACTGGGGTGCCTTGGTGCGGCTCTGCAGCTTATGCATGTATTTGCAAATGTGTGCAAACTAAAGCCCTGTTTTTAACGCAAACTGTAATGCCGCGTACACACCATCACTTTATGTGATGAAAAAAAATTACGTTTTTAAAAACATCACTTTAATTGACTGTGTGTGGGGGAAAACGTTGTTTTATGTCTTGTAAAAAACGACCAAAAAAAATTGAAGCATGCTTCAATTTTATGTGTCGTTTTTCAAAAGTGCACTTTTTACTTCACAGAAATTGACCGTGTGTAGCAAAAAACGTCGTTTTCTAAGACGTTTTTTCATCCACGCATGCCCAGAAGCTACTTATGAAGCGAGCTTCAATGGTAAAACGTGGTGGAACGTAACCTCACTTTGCAAGATCATTGTGAGAAAACGATGGTGTGTAGGCAACTTCGTCTTTGAAAATTGAAGTTTCAAAAACGTCATTTTTTACTTCACAGAAAGTGTCATTTTTTTTCATCACATAAAGTGATGGTGTGTACGCGGCATTAGACAGGATAATTTGGTTGGTTGCAGACTGGCTGGTGAGTTTAGATGGGAATGTTCTTTGGTTTTGTTTTAAATACAATATGGTCCACACTTTCAACATTACCCAATTATAGGATATGGTTTTGTCTATGCTACAGAAGTTCCCTCCTTATAGCCACATGTTGCCATCAGGCCCGGATTGGCCATAGGGCAAACCGGGCATTCGCCCGGTGGGCCGCGGCCGCCGGGCCACTGTTCTGACTTGCAGGGCCAAGGCAGGCTGCTCTTTAAGCCCGCGCCGGTCCTCCGACCTTTCCGCGGCCGCCCGGCTGCCAGTTCAGCCTTCGGCGTCGGCATAAGCAGCTCCTGAAGGGGGAGGGACTAGAGGAGACACCGCTCCACGGCCGCCAATGAAGTTCAGCCATGGTGCCGGGGGGCGTGACCAGGAAGGGAGAGGAGCCTGCTACAGCATGTGTTCAGCCGATGGGATTTCTCAGCAAAAACGTAAGTGCAGCCCCTGTAACCTGAATAGGAGGAGCGGTGGCTGCATATAGAAGAATAATTCTCTTCATCGTCCCCCCGCGGTCTCTGAATGCCTGCTTCTGCTCCTCTCCCTCTCGCAGGCATTCAGGTACTGCGGGAAGAAGATGGAGAGAATGATTCTTCTATATGCAGCCACCGCTCCTCCTATCCTGCTTATCTCTGCTGCCCCCCCCCCCAGTGCTCTCTAGTCTCTACCCCCCACAGTGCTCTCCACCTCCCTCCTGTGTTCTTCACCTCCCCCCTGTGCCCTCTGCCTCTCCCTATGCTCTACACTTCCCCCTGTGCTCTTCACCTCCCCCCAATGCTCTCCAACACCCCCAGTGCTCTCTAGCCCCCCCCCCAGTGCTCTCCAGCCTCACCTTCTCTCCACCTCCGTCCTGTGTTCTCCACCTCCCCCCATGCTCTATGCTGCCCCCCTGTGCTCTCCATCTCTCTCCCTGTGCCCTTTATCTCTCCCCCTGTGCTCTCCACCTCCCCCTGTGCCCTCTGTCTCTTCCCCTGTGCCCTCCGTCTCTCCCCCTGTGCTCTCCACCTCCCCCCATGCTCTACGCTGCCCCCTGTGCCCTCCGCCTCTCCCCCTGTGCTCTCCACCTCCCCCCTGTGCCCTCCGTCTCTTCCCCTGTGCCCTTTATCTCTCCCCCTGTGCTCTCCACCTCCCCCCATGCTCTACGCTGCCCCCTGTGCCCTCCGCCTCTCCCCCTGTGCTCTCCACCTCCCCCCTGTGCCCTCCGTCTCTTCCCCTGTGCCCTCCGTCTCTCCCCCTGTGCCCTCCACCTCCCCCCATGCTCTACGCTGACCCCTGTGCCCTCCGCCTCTCCCCCTGTGCTCTCCACCTCCCCCCATGCTCTACGCTGCCCCCTGTGCCCTCCGCCTCTCCCCATGCTCTACGCTGCCCCCTGTGCCCTCCGCCTCTCCCCCTGTGCTCTCCACCTCCCCCTGTGCCCTCCGTCTCTTCCCCTGTGCCCTCCGTCTCTCCCCCTGTGCTCTCCACCTCCCCCCATGCTCTACGCTGCCCCCTGTGCCCTCCGTCTCTCCCCCTGTGCTCTCCACCTCCCCCCATGCTCTACGCTGCCCCCTCCGCCTCTCCCCCTGTGCTCTCCACCTCCCCCCATGCTCTACGCTGCCCCCTGTGCCCTCCGCCTCTCCCCCTGTGCTCTCCACCTCCCCCCATGCTCTATGCTGCCCCCCTGTGCCCCCCATCTCTCTCCCTGTGCCCTTTATCTCTCCCCCTGTGCTCTCCACCTCCCCCATGCTCTACGCTCCCCCCTGTGCCCTCCGTCTCTCCCCCTGTGCTCTCCACCTCCCCCATGCTCTACGCTGCCCCCCTGTGCCCTCCGTCTCTCCCCCTGTGCTCTCCACCTTCCCAATGCTCTACGCTGCCCCCCCTGTGCCCTCTGCCTCTCCCCCTGTGCTTTTCACTGCCCCCTGTGCTCTCCACCTCCCCCATGCTCTACACTGCCCCCTGTGCCCTCTGCCTCTCCCCCTGTGCTCTCCACCTCCCCCTGTGCTCTTTTCAATTCCCCCTAATTCTCTCCAACCCCCCCGTGCTTTCCAGCCACCCCAGTGCTCTCCACCTCCCCCCATGCTCTATGCTGCCCCCTGTGCCCTCTGCCTCTCCCCCAGTGCTTTTTAGCCCCCCCTGTGCTCTCCACCTCCCCCATGCTCTATGCTGCCCCCTGTACCCTCTGCCTCTCCCCCAGTGCTCTCTAGCCCCCCAGTGCTCTCCACCTCCTCCCATGCTCTACGTTGCCCCCCTGTGCCCTACGCCTCTCCCCCAGTACTCTCCAGCCCCCCATTGATCTTCACCTACCCCCTGTGCTCTCCACCTCTTCCCGTGCTCTCTGCTGCCCCCCCTGTGCCCTTCGCCTCCCCCCAGTGATCTTTGCTTCCCCCAGTGATCTTCGCTTCCCCCAGTGATCTTCGCCTCCCCCAATGATCTCCGCCTCCCCCATGTGCTCTTCGCCCCCGTGCTCTCCTGCCCTCCCTGTACTCTCTGCCCCACCCTGTGTTTTTGCTTCCCCCTGTGCTCTCCAACCCCCCACTCCCTGTGCTCTCCAGGCCCCCATGCTCTCCAGCCCCCTTGTGCTCTCCTCTTCCTCCCTGTGTTCTCTGCCTCTCCCCCGTGCTCTCACCCCACCCCATGTTCTCAAGGTTCTTCCTGGTGCTCTCTGCCCCCCCTGCTCTTTCCCTGTCCCCTTGCCCCCTGCACCTTTGCAGGGTTTCCCCCTCCCCTCTCCCGGGGGATCCCTCAGGATGAAAAGTGGAGAAGGAGCCGGTTAAGATGTCATGGGCTGCTCATTCCAAAATGCCCGGGCCTATTTTTTGTGCCAGTCCGGGCCTGGTTGCCATCCTATAAAAGGGAATCACAGTAATCCAGGAAATGTATTTGTGTAAAACAGAAACAAGTAATGAATAAGCATAGATCAGTAATAGGTTCTGTTTTAGTTTCATAAACCTTCTCTTGCTTTTTTTCCCCCCAGCACTGTAAAAGGATAGTTTTAATCTAGCTTTGGTATCTCTGAAATGCAGAACAAAAACTTGTCCCATTTTACAAAAAAACAAGATTAATTGCATAAACCATATCACAGACAGTTTCAGTACTATACCAAAGGGGCCTTTTAATAGAATAAGTGTGACAAAAATTAGCATTCATAGGAATTCAGTAAAGCTCCGTTATTTGTACAATATATTCAGTATAATGTTATATTTTCTCTGAGTATTGGGCCCTAGCATTTGCCATGGTCCCTTTGGTCAGATTTGAATTAGATTTTGCAATTTCATCTGCTGTGTTCTAATATGAATAGAATTGCAGGGCCGTTTTTATTTTTTTATTTTTTTATATATAAAATGAAGCGACATATCTTCACTGATGCTATTGAATTGTCATTGAATACTAAAATAAAAGCATGGAAAAAATCTATCCATGAAGCTATGCAGTAATTAATTGGTGCTCTGAGAATCTGCAGACTCCAGTGAATAGACCTTTATGTGTCTGCAAGATTTTATTTGGTATGCGTTGTACGCTTCTTGGCAATAAAGGTGTTCGTTTTCTGAAAGATTAGTCAAGCTCCAATGTGCTGTAATATATTGTCAAATTGTTGTTCAGAGAATAAGACTTTGCATAAGAATCAAATACAGTATGGTTACAGTTTTAATTTGTTTTACTATGTCAAATGCGTGGGTGTTTCTTAATCAGTCTATAAAGTGTTTATGCTACATTCAGTGTGCCTAAGGAAAAGTTTTGAAGATTTTTTGTAAAACTTTTAAAAATGTTCAACTGGTATTATCTACATTTATTAAAGGGGTTGTAAAGCTTTGCGTTTTTTTCACCTTAATACATTCTATGCATTAAGGTGAAAAAACATCCAATGCTTACAGGCCCCCCAGGCCCCGTTTACTTACCTGAACCCTCGAAAGTCCCACGTCGTGAACGCGCTGGCTTCTCGGTTCGTCATTGGATGATTGATAGCAGTGCAGCCATTGGCTCCCGCTGCTGTCAATCAAATCAATGACGCGGCGCGTCAGGGGGCGGGGGCGAGTGATACTCCTATGGCGCCGACTGTATCACGGGAGCAGGTATCTGCAATGGTAAAGTAAAATCAATGAGTATTAGAATAAAGATGTATACATCTCAATAAAGGGCCTGGGTCAAAGATGGTAGGGACCTGGAAATTATGGAAAACATAGGATAGCAAAGGGGTACTAGCAAGTGACAGGGATACATCACCATACACACAGTCACAATTCACCTATTTTTCCTATCCTGTCATCTGCTAGTATCCCTCTGTTATCCCACGTTTCTAACCATCTCCATGTCCCTACCGCCATCTTTGGCCCAGGCCTTTAATTCATACATATTCTTATGCTTATACTTATTTACTCTACTTTACTACTTTAGATGCCTGACAAACATACTTATATTCACAGCCTATACTTTTTATGGACTAACAAGGTCTCTATGGATACATCACTACACCTATGCCATGCCTGCTCTCCGTTGGGCCCCTGGTGGGGTCCCTTTCTGACTCCGCCCCCTCAGCTCCCGGATGAGGCACCTGCTGCCACCGGCTTGGGGCCGCACACACGTAGCCATGGTCAAGCTCAGTGGTGAGTATGGGGACCCACAACCCCTCCTACCCTGTGCCTTTACAACCAATACTGTGCCATATTGCCAAACATATATGTATATTTTTTCATCCTAGGTACAGTGTTACACACCCCTGAAGAGCGAGCTGGATCTTGCGAAATTAGTCGGGTAGTATGATGCCCGTGTACTCTGACCGATACTACATTTATGTACCAATATTTTTTGTTTATGTATCTTTTTATTGGCAATTGTTGGTGTTATCTATGCATGTAAAGAATTTTACTTGAATAAATTATATACTGTAATAACTATTGTTATTCTTACTGGCGGTAACAGTAGCCACTTCATTTAAAGTCCCGGGGCGAATCCTTTGTTTGACTATATGTTATAGGGATGGAAGTGTGTTACTGGGGACACCAGACCTTTCTTTTTTTTTTTTCAGAAGAACAGCATTTTTTTGCTGATACTATGAACCAGCAAAAAAAAAAAAAAAATCAGTTCTGATTATACACATATAGGGGGTCATGTAAACACACTTACATACAAACATAATACACACACATATAGGCCCGGATTCACGTAGAAGTGTGCATCTTTTTGCGGGCGTAACGTATCCAATTTACGTTACGCCTCCGCAACTTTAACAGGCAAGTGCAGTATTCTCAAACCAAAGTTGCGGCAGCGTAGCGTAAATAGGCCGGCGTAAGCCCGCCTAATTCAAATGTGGAAGATGTGGGCGTGTGTTATGTAAATTTAATGTGACCCCACGTAAATGACGCTTTTTACGAACGGCGCATGCGCCCTATGTGAAAGTATCCCAGTGCGCATGCTCCAAATTAACCCGCAAGAAGCCAATGCTTTCGACGTGAACGTAAATGACGCACAGCCCTATTCGCGAACGACTTACGCAAATGACGTAAAACGTGAAAAATGTTCCGCTGTTCCGACGTCCATACTTAACATTGGTACGCCTGATCTATGCCTCATATAGCAGGGGTAACTTTACGCCGGGAAAAGCCTAACGTAAACGGCATATCTGTAATGCGACGGCCGGGCGTACGTTCGTGAATTGGCGTATCTAGCTGATTTACATATTTCTAGGCGTAAATCAGCATACACGCCCCTAGCGGCCAGCGTAAATATGCAGTTAAGATACAACGGCATAGGAGACTTACGCTGGTCGTATCTTATACAAATTCTGGCGTATCTGATTCTTTGAATCAGGCGCCAAGATACAACGGCTCAGACTCAGAGATACGACGGCGTATCTGGAGATACGCCGTCGTATCTCCTACGAGAATCTGGGCCATACTGTATATATACATACACACACATATAAACCAGTGGCGGTTGGTGCTCCAAATTTTTTGGGGGGCGCAAGCAAACTGAAAAATTCTTAAAAAAACACATCAATTGCAGCCTCACTGTGCCCATCAAACGCAGCCATTGTGCCCTCAAACGCAGCAACTGTGCCTGTCACACGCAACCACTGTGCCCATCACATGCAGCCACTGTGCCCATCAAACGCAGCCACTGTGCCCATTAAACAAAGCCACTGTGCCATCAAACGCAGCCACTGCGCCCATCAAACACAGCCACTGCGCCCATCAAACGCAGCCACTGTGCCCATCAAACGCTGCCACTGTGCCCATCAAACGCAGCCACTGTGCCCCATCAAACGCAACCACTGTGCTCATCAAACGCAGCCACTGTGCCCATCAAAAGCAGGCACTGTGCCCATCAAACACAGCCATTGTGCCCTAAAACACAGCCGCTGTGCCCTGAAACGCAGCCACTGTGCCCATCAAACGCAGCCACTGTTACCCCACCTGCTCACAGTCGGTCTGGCACTTAGCCTGTCTCGGTGGGGCAGCGGGTGACGGCAACCAGCAGTGTCCTCCATGTGTCTCCTCCCATTCTCTCCTCCTGATAGGCGTCCAATAGCGGCGCCTGTCATTTCAGCCAATCTGGTGACAGGTAACAGACCCAAGCACCAGATTAGTGGAGAGGCGATTCAGTGTTAGGAAAGTGAATATTCATTCACTTTTCTAACACCTGGGTGGACTGCGAGCGCCTAGTATGGCGGTCGCAGTTCACCTATTTTGAAGCCTATCAGTGCTTCAAAAACACCCCTGCCACTGTAATTCAGGCTCTCAGCATCCGAAAAGGGGAAGGGGGCGCCTGAATAGGGGGTGGCAGCGGCGGCCATAGATAGATTCATGCTATGCATGAATCTATCTATTGGTGGCTGGAGAGAGGGGGCGGCACCCATGCACCCTTATGGACGCACTGCCACTGATATAAACACATACATGCACACACATAAATGTACACTCACATACATATATATGCACACGCACACACACATGCATACATACATGCACATGAGCACACACACATGAGAACAAACACACACATGAACACACACATGAACACACACACATATAAACACATATACAGTAGATAAAAAACGGCAGTCCTTTTTTACCATAGCTCTTTCTGCCGGGTACTATACTGTAGGGGGAGACAAAGAGCACAGCACACACAGTTTTCACTTTGTAATCAATGTGACAAGCTCAACGCACAGTGCCGATTACAGTTCGGCTTAGGATCGGGGAGCTCGTCTCCGCTCCTCCTATCAAAGTACTGTATACCCTCAAGGGCCCCCTGCAGCAAGGGTCCAGGTTGCCATTGCGACCTTGGCAACCCCTATAATTCCGCCACTGGTAATGCGTCAATTATGGGAAAGCAAAGCTCTGCCCATGTCTGAGGAGCTCTGGGCTTCAGTATGAAAATACAAGTAGATGTGAATGGAAGGTTTCATAGTCTCATAAAAAAAATCAAGATAGTCAATAAAAGGATTCATTCACAATGTTTTTTTTTTTTTTTTTTTAAGTGTATTTTGTGCATGTACTCGAGAGAGGAGCCGGACTGCAGGAGTTGGGAGTAGGCAGGCCTCCCCCAGAGGCAATCTGCCACCTTTCTCCATGCCCCGGGTGGCAATGGCGGGTGTGTGAGGGGGTCCTCCCACACAGCCCGCCCTACCTACCTGCTCCGCTTTGAAGCCCAACGGGGCAGAGGGACTCCCTATAAGGGAGTGAGAGGATCTAGCCCGCTCAACCAGCCCCGTTAGTCCTTTGCCTCTCTTTTTAGAGACCGCATGGTCAAAGTGCGTGCATGTTAACCCAATTTCAAGTGCGTGTGTAAGTGTGTTTTTTTTTGTGGGAGGGGGGGCGTACTAGGCGCAGGCTCACCTCGCATAGCACACCCACCGGGAGCCGGGCTGAGACCACCAAACTCAATTCACATGTAGCTGAGAACGGGATCAAAACCCCTAGCTACAGAGGTGCATGGCTCTGTAGCCAGTGCCAATCGCGTTGAGCCATCACAGCTCCCCTTCATTCACAATGTTAGCTCTGATTTTATTTCATTTACTATACCAGTAATGCCTGTGTGCTATCACATCCATATGTGTATTCTGCTTTAAAAATATAATGTTTTCACTCTGGTAGATAGTTCTATGTAGAGGAGATTTACATACACAGCACTATCAGTGAATTCTCCTACCTTAGTAACTGAAGTGCTGATATATCTTTTATGAAATGTTGATACATATATGTTTATTAAATTGTTGTCAATGTATTCATTGTTACTAGAGCCACTGCCAAATACATGAATTGTTACTAGGGCTGTTACTGATTAACATTTTCGTGTTCGATTAATCGTTTTTTTTATCGACTAATTTCGATCAATTATAACGCACATACAGATCCAACTACTTTTAGCTGATCTTCTTGCATTGCAACTCTGCATTAGTCAATGGTAAATGTGGTATACACTATATACAATCACCCGACACTAGTTAGTTTCCACAATCCATGACTTAACTTCACAGTTCACACAAATACATTTTAATTTTAAATTGTAGCACTGATGTATTTTTTTCTTATTAAACTTTAAGAAAAACCTAGAAAGTTAGTTTAACTTTAATTATAAAACGTATCTAGTATATTGACTGTCAGTCCCTTTATAGTAGGCAAGTAGGCATCACTTTAGCCAGTCACGCATACATACCAGAGTGTTTAAATTTTCTGGAAGCAGACATGATCGCATTTTATTGACAATATACCCCAGTCTTTCGCATGGAAAAGATGTTGCAGATACACAAAAAAAAATCTGCACAAAACTGCTTAGGACAGGAAAACAATGGTTATTTTTGCCCCCTTCCCCTGATGGAGCCTGATGCATCCTCCTGCTTCACAGATGCAAAGGTATCTCAATCCAATGGGTGCAGTTTGCTCGCATCCGGTGACGTCAAGAATTTTGATAGATCAAAAGAATTTGTTCCTCAGTTTAGGCCGATACGTATTCTTCTACATATTTTTGGTAAAAAAAATCGCAATAACCATTTATTGATTGGTTTGCGCAAAAGTTAAAGCGTCTACAAAATAGGGGATAGTTTTATAGCATTATTATTAATATTTTTTTTACTAGTAATGGCGGCGATCTGCGATTTTTATCGTGACTGCGACATTATGGTGGACACATCGGACACTTTTGACACTATTTTGGGACCATTGTCATTTATATAGCGATCAGTGCTATAAAAATGCACTGATTACTGTGTAAATGACACTGGCAATGAAGGGGTTAACCACTATTGGGCGAGGAAGGGGTTAAGTGTGTCTAGGGAGTGATTCTAACTGTGTGGGGCGTGGCTTACTGTGACATGACATTAATCACTGCTCCCGATGACAGGGAGCAGACGATCAGTGTCCTGTGACTAGGCAGAACAGGGAGATGCCTTATTTACACAGGCATCCCCCTGTTCTGTAGCTCCATGACACACAATTGCAGGACACTGGCGGACATCGAGTCCGCTGGCACGATCACGGAGCTATCGGCAGGGGTGCACGCACGTCCACAGGGCGTGACGTATATTTACGTTGATTTGCCTGTCCGTGCCATTCTGCCGACGTAAAAGTGCGTGACCTTAAGTGACCTTAAGTGGTTAAAGAGTTGAACAAGTCCATGTGCTAGAAACAAACCATTAATCCTATGTTTATTTTACAATGTTACACAAGTTCTAGGTTTGAAACAGCTCATATCCCATATGGCTTTCTTGAGCTAATCTACTATTTTATCAAAATGTTGGCATGCCAAGGCTCATAAATGACCCTTGTAAGACTAGTGCCTGATTTACTACAGCCTGTTTACTGAACGCTGCTGTGAGGCCAGATGCTGGTTTTAGCAATCTCAGCCGATGGGAAACTTCACCCTTTAAGAAAATAGGTAGAGATACAAATTATGAAACTCTTGTTATTTTTAGCACCATTGATAATAACAGCTATGAATGTTTGTATTTACAGCTTTATGGGACCATTACGTATATTCATAACGCTGACACACTTAAAATTGCACAATAGTTTTCAGTTAAATAATAACATTTATAACTACCCTGGAAATTTCAAAGTGTATATTTGTGACCTAAACATATGGCAAGATGCATAAACAAGCTGACAAGATATTAGTTATTTAATTGTGTTATACTCTGTATTGCACTTTAAATCTACAACTAGTATGCATGTTACTGTGCATGTTACTGTTTGGTTGACAGAGTCGTGCTGCATAAATACATGTGTTTAGTAGGAATGATTGAAATTTTGTATTTTTTCATTTTCATTGTTGCACTTTAAGCATCATTAAAATCACTACTCATGAAAAAACTATTGTTAAAAAACAAAATTGCATTTATGTCCCCCATGGCAGTACCCAGACCCCCAATACCCCTTTCATGGCCAAGGTGTTCCCTCATCGGGGCAGAACTTTTCCCCTATTCGGGAGTTCTGCTGCGAACCAAACCAGGGGGGTGTTCAGTCCATCTCTACTTACACACAGCAGCAACAGCAGCAACAGCAACAGCAACAACCCAATACGGTTCACATTTAACCACTTGCTTACTGTGCACATATACCCCCTTTCTGCCCAGGCGAAATTTCAGCTTCTGGCACTGCGTCGCTTTAACTGACAATTGCGCGGCCATGCGACGTGGCTCCCAAACAAAATTTACGTTCTTTTTTTCCTACAAATAGAGCTTTCTTTTGGTGGTATTTGATCGCCTGTGCGATTTTTCTTTTTTGTGCTATAAACAAAAAAACAGCGTCAATTTTGAAAAAAACACAATATTTTTTACTTTTTGCTATAATAAATATCCCATTTAAAAAAAAAATGTTCTCAGTTGAGGCCGATAAGTATTCTTCTACATATTTTTGGTAAAAAAAAAAAAATCGCAATAAGCGTATAGTGACTGGTTTGCACAAAAGTTATAGCGCCTACAAAATAGGGGACATAATTATGATTTTTTTTATAATTATATTTTTTTACTAGGAATGGCAGCGAGCTGCGATTTTTATTGGGACTGTGACATTATAGCAGACACACCGGACACTTTTGACACATTTTTGGGACCATTCACATTTATACTGTGAACAGTGCTATAAATATGCACTGATTACTGTATAAATGTGACTGGCAGGGAAGGGGTTAACACTAGGGGGCAAGGAAGGGGTTAAATGTGTAGCCTAGTGAGTGATTGTAACTGTAGGGGGAGGTGACTGACTGGGGAGGTGACCGATCTGTGTCCCTATGTACAAGGGACACAGCATCAGTCTCCTCTCCCTGACAGGATGTGGATCTGTGTGTTTACACACAGAGATCCACGGTCCTGCTCAAACATTGGGCCATCGTGGCCGCCGGGCACGCGCATCATGTTCCCAGTAACGCAGCGAGTGCCTGGAGCAGGAGGTCCCGGGTGAACAGCTTGACATGGTTCAGCGACCTGGAGTAGACTGTGATGAGCTGAGCAGGAACAGGTAACAGCCAGGCAGGTAACCGAGAGTTAACAGCAACCAGGAACATAGACAGGAGCAAGGTCTCAGGGATAGCCAGGCTCGTCAGCAGGCGGGCAGTGAGGTACCAAATCATAGACAGAGCCAGAGTCAGGAACGGAGCCGGGTCAGAGATGGGCATCAGTACATGAACAGAACACAGAGCCAAGGTCAAGAGCAAGCCGGGTCTAAATACTGGGAGGACACACAGGATCAGAGCAGGATTCAGGAACACAGCTGAAGATCAGTCAGCAAAGCACAAGAGCCCAGACTTCCTTTAAATAGGCTGTCTGGCGCCAAGAGGAATTAGGCCCGTACGTGTGCGCGGGCGCTCGCGCATATGTGCGCATGCGCACCCGCGGTTGCATGCGTGCGCCTGTGTGCCATTCTATGGCAAAGGCTATGTGATTGCGCATGTCTATGTGCAAAACATCTCACAGGAGTTCCCTGACAGTGAGGCTTTCTCCCTGGTGTGGAGTGTCGTGCTCGCCCCCTCCCTTGGACTACGGGAGAGTCAGGACACCCACTAACACACAGCTCCTTTCTCTATCTGCAACATAGAGAGCGTCCTGACTCTCCTGCAGTCCAAGGGAGGTGAGCATGACACTCCGCACCAGGGAGAAAGTCTCGCATTACTGTGTGTAGTTACAGACAGAAGAACAGGAAGTGAGGATTTCTCAGAAGAAATAAGGACATTTAAAAGCAAAATCGAAGGATGAGGTAAGTGAAGGAGGACTGCACTAATGTAAAGGAAGTTATTTAGGAATTTGTTTTTTACCTTTACAACCCCTTTAAAAGAAAAGGCTTTATTAGGTATTTTTTTAAGACAACTAATGATAGACCATAATCAAGCAGTGGAACAAGGTGGGACAAGCTAGCAAAAAAATATTTTCTGAAATACCAGCCATACATATATGTAAGCAGGCAGTTTGGTTTGGGCTCATGGTGACAATAGAAGAAGGAGGGCAGGTTCTTTGGGAAGAGATTTTTTTTTTCTTCAAGAAATTATAGAAATGTGCAGAATGAAAAAAAAATGTTTCATTCGTTTCAATTCGTTATTTACATACATCTGTTTGTAACCCGTTTAATTCATTTTCGGAATTTGTTTCGTTTATAGGATTTGAATTGATTCAAATTTTTGGAATTCCAATCGATTCGAAAAGTTTTTGAATTGATTTAAATAGTTTTCAAATTTGAATTAGAATAGTTTTCAAATTCAAATTTTAATAGTTTTCAAATTTAAATAGTTTTCCAATTTCCAAACAGAATAAAATATAATAGAAAATAAAGGAATGGAATAGAACAAAAAAATTGAATAAAAAATAATTTTACAGAAAATAAAAGAATAGAATATAATACAGTAAAACAGAACATAGTATTCAAATTCAAATAGTTTTCAAATTAGAAAAGTCCAAATTTATTTTCGTTATTTCGAATTCGTTGAATATTCGGTACTATTATAATTCGGAAATTCAAATACATACAAATTCCCAAAAAATGTTAATTCATCCGAATTTCAATGCGGAACGTAATGAACGGCACATGTCTAAGAAATGACAGAATGTGATATTTAAACTACTGTACTTTTTATCTGAGCCAATTCTGGCACTTTGCTCCTACATGTAAAAATCATAATTTTTTTGGTAGAAAAATTACTTAGAACCCCCAAACATTATATATTTCTTTTCAGCAGAGACCCTAGGGATTAAAATAGAGGTTGTTGCAACTTTTTACGTGACATGGTATTTGTGCAAAAAAATTATGGCGAGTAAATAGATATCTAAAATGCCATGCTTGAAAATTGCATTTGCTCGTAGAATGGCGCCAAACTTTGGTACTCAAAAATCTCCATAGGAAACGCTTTAATTTTTACAGGTTACCTGTTTAGAGTTACAGAGGAGGTCTTGGTATAGAATCATTGCTCTCACTCTAACGTACACGCCGATACCTCACATGTGTGATTTGAATGCATGTGGGCGCGACATACGTATGCAATCGCTTCTGCGTGCAAGTTCGCAGGGACGGGGGCGCGTTAATTTTTAATTATTTTACCCTGGTATCTGTGGTCCTATCACTAGCTTATGAGTGACTCCACAATGTAAGCACATGCAATCTGATGGATAGGTGGACTGAAGTGTCCACTGGGTAAAACTGCACCAAAGACCTCCATTTGGGTGAATGGCTTACAGTCCCCTTTTTTTCACCTGTTTTGAGGGACAATGCATGGATGTCTTCTCTCTCCATTGTTTTTTTTTTTTTTTTTGCTATTGCAATTGAACCCCCTGGCCTGTTTATCATGTAATTTCCTTGATATTACTGGGTTTTGTAGGGGTACTCATGAAGAGAAAAATGCATGGTATGCAGATTATGTACTGTTATTTCTTTCAAATACGCAATCCTCTTTACCATCTTTTATGCCTTATATTTATAAATTAATTAATGGGATATTTTGGGGAATTCACATTAAATGGGAAAAATTCATGTTGTTACCCTTGGACCACTCCCCATTCCTTTACCCTCCTCCCTTGCACATCTTTGTCTTTGCCTTAAAATATTTGGGTATTACTATAACTAACTCTCCCTTAGATTACATATCAGCCCTAGCTCCTCTTTTAGATTATTTATTTTCTTATCGCAAGGTATGCATCCACTACATGACCTTGAAATACCAATTCGGAAGAGATTATAGTCTTACCAGGCCACCTCTCTCTTGATAAGAAAGATATGTGATGCTGCAAAGGAAATGTTATGGGTATGCTTTTTTACTCAATATACTACCACGTCACGGAACCAACAGCAGCATCTCTACCAGCACTTATGGCAGGAGAAGGACTTTAATACAGAGCATCTCTGGCAGGAGAAGGACTTTAGGACCAAGCAACTCTATCAGCAGGTCACATGGGCCTATATAAGGAAGTCTGCTAGTGTCTGCATTTGCTGGTTGGTCTTCGGCTCCTCCAGTGTGTTGTCTCTGTGATATTCCTGTTCCTGTGTCTCCTACTTGTCTTTGACCTGTCTCCTGTTTGCTTCCTGTGTTTGACCTTGGCTTTCTACCTGACCACGTCTGCTCTGATATGAACCCAGCTCATGACCTAGGCTTCCTTCCAACCACGCTCCAGTCGCAGCATTATCCGAATCCGGCAACACCTCACAGGCGCCACCTGTCTGCTAATTCTATGCCAGCACACCAGCTGTACTCTGGAACCTCTTGCATACAGTCCAGCAGGTGACCCATGCTACTTTGGGCCTGACCTCTCCTGTTTTCACCCTCAGGGGGGTCTGAAACTTAGCCGCAAGAGAAGCCCTGTCTCTCTATTGGCCTCCAGCACCAGGTACGTGATATACCATTTGGCACGATGACCTGTTTTTCCAGAAATTCTTTGGTTTATTTTTTTGTATCTGCCTTGCATAGCGGTTTCTCTCTGTGTCGTCAAACTATAAAAACTCTCTATAAATAAAATCTGAATTAAAGTGTATATTTCAATTAGAAATAGGCAATTTTTTTTCCAAGGAATAATTCAAGGTGGTTAATGTTAACAAATTAGCACCTTAGCTTTTTTTTGGGGAAAATTTCTGAATTTCTTTTTATTGAAATGTTTTTTATAGACATAACATACAAGACATACATTTCTTGGCACAACACCAAGTAAAACCTTCGGTCAACATGACTGGCAAAAACATACTAACATAGTAACATTGCCATCAACTGACAGCAGCCATACCCCAAGTGGCCCCTCACCCCCCCCCCCCAGGTCCTCAGTTCCCTTCCCCCCTTTTGATCAATAAGAGCAAACCGAATGAGCTAAAAGCCTCCTCCTTCCCATGCACCCGGACTAGGAGAATGACAGACATACCTCAGGATCCCTCCTACCTATTACTTGCATCTATCTCAAATTAACCCACCGTTAGATCAGATTCATACCAAGCCCCCCATATTTTCTCAAATTTCCCACCACAGCCCCGAGATATATATGCTGCCTTGTAAAATGGAATCATTGCATTTACCAGCCCCTTCCAGAAAGCAACTTTTGGAGCCCCCGGTTTCTTCCATTAAAGCAAAATGGCCTTCCTCTTATAGACAAAGACAAATCTCCTGCGCTCCGGTATTTTTTTGGAAAAGTGTTTGAAGAAAAGGTGAAACTCAATTGCAAATAAATTAAAAGGTATCTTCCAAAGTCTTGCAGCCCTCCTCTGAATCGTTGGAAGTCATAGAACTAAAAGAGACAAAAAGAGGAAAACGGAGGGCGCACCGACCTAGTGTGATACTGATTGGTGGATTTTATTAAAATACAAAACAAATCATAATACTCACAAAGGGAGTGTTAAAAACAGGCCTTGAGTAACAATGCAGCAAAGAACCAACACCATCGGCATAACACGATATTGTTTCGATCCGTGACCGTGGCTAGGGCTGACGCGTTTCAGGGGAGAACCCCTTTCCTCAGAGCTAAGTGGTCTGCAGTGCTTCCTCACCATGGGACTTGTCTCAATAAATACTAACTTTAGGTAAGTGGAAAAAACACCCCTCCCATAAAGAAGGAGGTGCATAGCCGGGAACCCACCCACATGTCCACCACCTATCCCTTCCCCTCTCTCCATGTCTATATTCAGCCATCAGTAGTGTAAATACACCATCCAGAATGCAATAGACATAGCAATGTATACCGAAATTAAATGAATATACAAATAAATACCACAATATACACCACAATATGACTGGCCTTTTCAATAGGAGCACTCAGCAAGTTGCTGCCTCCAGGTACATGGTTACATCCAATCTGTAAGGTGCCAAAGTGTAGTGGAGCATCTCAGCGTCAGCACTTCTAATAAGGGGCTATATGCATGCCCACATGTGCTACACGAGCCCCACTTGCAGTGCTATGCCGACCTTTCCTATACGAGGTGGCCTGAAGTGGCTGCTGGAACGCACGCCCAACGTGAAGGAAGCCCAGTGCATTCCAGCCGGGTCTGTGTTTCACTGCGCATGCGCGTGACGTCATCAACGCCGCACGCGGCGCATATACGATGACAATGCGCTCCAGCCTGTAGAGCCAGCAGACTGGAGCGTCTCATTCCCTGCTAGATGGCACGTTCCCATAGGGGAGAGTTAGACCGTTGCCATCTAGTGGTGGAAGGTCAACGCTACCACTCAGTGTCGCCTCTATGCAGCAGGGTGTCATCACTGGATGACCACCCACCAAAAGGAAGGGAGGAGGGGGGAAAGGAGGAATTTTGGGGGGAAGTATATTACGTGGAGCGAGCCACCAGCCTTGTGCAAGTGTAAAATTGCACACCCATTGCATAAACGACATATATTTAAATTAAAATCTAACTTTTAAAATGGACACATAATAAAAAATTAATTATTGATTATTCAAATCCAGTTAAAAATGAAACACCATTTAATCCAGTTAAAAACCACATAATTTCAAATGATAATAATAGTGTTACCTATGGTCATATGCCCAGCCTTAATGGTATGGATACACACTCACAGAGGTCCCAGGTGATGGTGGATGGAAAGACTGCAGACCCTCCAGATATCTACATAGCTAACCGTGCAATCATACTGTTACAACCTCCCACAGTGCCCCTAGGGACACCTACCAAAAGGTATCCCCAATGGTACTACATATGATTTTGTAAATCGACTAGACCAAATGTATAAAAATGAATAAATAAATGAAAGATTAAATGGATGTAGGCCACGATGGACAGGTGGCATAGACATCCTTTTTTAGGGGTGTTCAATAAATATAGTCCATTTAGATTATTATCTATTTTGCATTACTACATGATTAGTAGATGAATTACTACTGCACTGGCTATATTACCCATCTATTATGAGGGAAAAAAGGGTAGCTTTAGAAATTAGTATATGAATAATTTTGGATGATTTTGAGGGAGAAAGGGATTAGAAGGACGTCTATGCCACCTGTCCATCGTGGCCTACATCCATTTAATCTTTCATTTATTTATTCATTTTTATACATTTGGTCTAGTCGATTTACAAAATCATATGTAGTACCATTGGGGATACCTTTTGGTATCCATACCATTAAGGCTGGGCATATGACCATAGGTAACACTATTATTATCATTTGAAATTATGTGGTTTTTAACTGGATTAAATGGTGTTTCATTTTTAACTGGATTTGAATAATCAATAATTAATTTTTTATTATGTGTCCATTTTAAAAGTTAGATTTTAATTTAAATATATGTCGTTTATGCAATGGGTGTGCAATTTTACACTTGCACAAGGCTGGTGGCTCGCTCCACGTAATATACTTCCCCCCAAAATTCCTCCTTTCCCCCCCTCCTCCCTTCCTTTTGGTGGGTGGTCATCCAGTGATGACACCCTGCTGCATAGAGGCGACACTGAGTGGTAGCGTTGACCTTCCACTAGATGGCAACGGTCTAACTCTCCCCTATGGGAGCGTGCCATCTAGCAGGGAATGAGACGCTCCAGTCTGCTGGCTCTACAGGCTGGAGCGCATTGTCATCGTATATGCGCCGCGCGCGGCGTTGATGACATCACGCGCATGTGCAGTGAAACACAGACCCGGCTGGAACGCACTGGGCTTCCTTCACGTTGGGCGTGCGTTCCAGCAGCCACTTCAGGCCACCTCGTATAGGAAAGGTAGGCATAGCACTGCAAGTGGGGCTCGTGTAGCACTTGTGGGCATGCATATAGCCCCTTATTAGAAGTGCTGACGCTGAGATGCTCCACTACACTTTGGCACCTTACAGATTGGATGTAACCATGTACCTGGAGGCAGCAACTTGCTGAGTGCTCCTATTGAAAAGGCCAGTCATATTGTGGTGTATATTGTGGTATTTATTTGTATATTCATTTAATTTTGGTATACATTGCTATGTCTATTGCATTCTGGATGGTGTATTTACACTACTGATGGCTGAATATAGACATGGAGAGAGGGGAAGGGATAGGTGGTGGACATGTGGGTGGGTTCCCGGCTATGCACCTCCTTCTTTATGGGAGGGGTGTTTTTTCCACTTACCTAAAGTTAGTATTTATTGAGACAAGTCCCATGGTGAGGAAGCACTGCAGACCACTTAGCTCTGAGGAAAGGGGTTCTCCCCTGAAACGCGTCAGCCCTAGCCACGGTCACGAATCGAAACAATATCGTGTTATGCCGATGGTGTTGGTTCTTTGCTGCATTGTTACTCAAGGCCTGTTTTTAACACTCCCTTTGTGAGTATTATGATTTGTTTTTACTATTTTAATAAAATCCACCAATCAGTATCACACTAGGTCGGTGCGCCTTCCGTTTTCCTCTTTTTGTCTCTTCCTCTTATAGAACAGTAATATATTAAGTAAAGTTCTGTGAGCCCTTGACGGGACCACCTCCTCCACCAGACCGAGCAGCACCTTAGCTTTTAAAGGGTCACTAAAGGATTATTTTTTTTTAGCTAAATAGCTTCCTTTACCTTACAGCAGTCCTGGTTTCATGTCCTCATTGTTCGTTTTTGCTTTGATGTTGCTGTAAATCCTCTCTGTTCTGGACACTTCCTGGTTGTCTCTTTCCTGATCACCACAGTACTGGGAGATTTCTCACTGTGGTCACTAATCAAGGAGGTGTGATTACTGTGTGTAACACGAAACTGCATTGGTGCTGAGGAGTTTTAGACAAAGTATCACTGCTCTCTATTGGCTGACTGCCCTCTAGTGGCTCTCTGTACATCAGAGAACCAACAAACAACAGCAACAACTAAACTAAACTGAAGGCACATTATATGATTGTGTCAGGGCCAAAGCGCTGTACTTCCTCCTTTGCCACACCTGTGCAGTAGATTGGCTTCCCGGCGGCTAATTGGGCACTTCAGACGTGTGCGCACGGGCACGTGACCTCTCGGGGCCAATCACCAACGTGACCGCCCTATTTAAACCAGCTCCTGTCAGTAGACAGGTTGCTGGTTTATCGTCAGCTACTTCCTGGACCTGTTTCTCTGGAACCCTTTCCTGTTGGAATTCCGTTCGACTCACCTCTCACCCGGAACCTGACCTCGGCTTGCTTCACCACTCTATTTGAACTCTCCTGATCCAGACCTCGGCTTGTGACTTGGACTCTGTTGTTGTTTCTCCTGCCCTTGAACCTCTTGACTTGTGACCCGGATTTGCTGTCTTCTCTGCTCCCCGAAGCCTGGCTTGCACCCCGGACTATCCAGCTTGTCTCCTGAACTCCTTCAGTACCGGCTGTCCGGATTCATTACTGTCTGTTTCCTGTTCCCGTCTACCGCCATTCAGAAGCACCTGCTATCTACGACCATCACTAAGCAACGCTTCCCCACTGGCACCGGTGCCGCCTCGTGCTTCTGCCACCTGTTCCAAAACTCAGTGGGCGGGCGCGCCTGGTCGTAAAGGTGAACCACCCTCTGCATTTCGGTCCCGGTGAGTACTTGATTCCTGATAGATTGTTTTTTATCTGTTTTTAATCATTTTTAAAAGGAATCAGTTAACTATTATGTCTCTATACCCTGTAAACAGTCATTTCAGCTAAAAAATTTTTTTCCTTTAGTGACCCTTTAAGCCCGTTTATACAGGCCATGTAACAAGCATATTGTATCTTTAAAAAAGTTCTAGTTCTTTGCAGACATGTACGAGAAACACTATAAAGAACTGCAGTGCAGCTTTTATACCCTTTTGGACAGGTCAATCGTTTTGGGATTATAAGCAGGCAGATAGCATCTAGAAAAAAAAAGGGGTTCTATTTTTATTTGAAATATGAGTTTATGTACTGTACTTCTTTTTGGATAGACTGCTATTTCTGAGGGACATAGTAGGCAGATGTCATCAATAAATATAAACTTAGACAGAATCTTTGTATAGACATAATAATTTTGAGGCAGAGAATAGGTTTATTTCAGCCAGAAAAATTACCTAAAGCTGCACTGTTTCCGCTTTTTATTTTTTTATTGCAAATGTTTGAACAAAACAGAATCTAATTTTTTTTAATAGAAGACACATTTGGAGAGCTAAAATTACGAGGTCTAAACATAAAATGGAGAAAATGGACCTGAACACATTAACCACTTAAGAATTTACCCCCTTCCTGACCAGAGCACTTTTTGCGATACGGCACTGCGTCACTTTAACTGACAATTGCGCGGTCGTGCGACGATGCACCCAAACAAAATTGAAGTCCTTTTTTTCCCACAAATAGAGATTTCTTTTGGTGGTATTTGATCACCTCTGAGGTTTTTATTTTTTGCACGATAAACAAAAAAGTGTGAAAATTTAGAAAAAAAAACAATATTTTTGACTTTTTGTTATAATAAATATCCCCAAAAAATATATAAAGAAACATTTTTTTTCCTCAGTTTAGGCCGATGTGTATTCTTCTACATATTTTTGGTAAAAAAATCACAATAAGCGTATATGGATTGGTTTGCACAAAAGTTATAGCGTCTACAACATAGGGGATAGATTTATGGCATTTTTATTATATATTTTTTTTTTACTAGTAATGGCGGTGATCTGCGATTTTTATCGTGGCTGCGACATTGCGGCAGACACTTATGGCACTTTTTTGCGACCATTGTCATTTATACAGTGATAAATGCTATAAAAATGCACTGATTACTGTGTAAATGACACTGGCAGGGAAGGGGTTAAACACTATGGGACGATCAAGGGGTTAAGTGTGTCCTAGGGAGTGATTCCAACTGTGGGGGGTGGGCTACCACTGACATGACAGAGATCACTGCTCCCGGTAACAGGGAGCAGTAGATCCGTGTTATGTCACTAGGCAGAACAGGGAAATGCCTTATTTACATAGGCATCTCCCCGTTCTGCCTCTCCGTGTCACAATCGCAGGCCGCCGGCGAACATCGAGTTCGCAGGGCCACATTCATGCAGAACACGGTGGGGTGCGCTTGATGCGTGACAAATTAAAGGGGACGTACCTGTACGCCCATTTGCTCACCGCTGCCATTGTGCTGATGTATATTGGCGTGCATCGGTCGGCAAGTGGTTAAAAACAGGTCTGTAAGGAATGTAGAGATTGTATTAGCAAGATATATTCAATTGGTAGTAACAGTATTTGACCAAAAGTATATGTCGAACAGTCTGACTTTATAAACATTAGCAATTGGACCCAATCCCAAAAGGACCGCTTAAAGACTAACAGGGCCCAGGGATGAAGATGCACTGCTCAATGCCCTTAAATAACTTCTATGACTTCAACAGTGAAACGTAAAAAAAAAAACAAGTTACAATATTTAGGGATCTATAGTTCTATACGAGTATGAAGGGTTCAGTAAGGAAACATAAAAAAAAAATGATGATCTAGAAATTAAATATAGGAAAAGCAGAGCAGAATATCATCCTTTAAATAGGAATACATTTTGGAAGTAGAAAGAAAATGATTTAATCCTGAAATAGTCAATTGAACTGTTTTTTTGGATACATGATTTATAAATTATACAGATTATTTCCCATAGGAGGCAATTGAAGAGGGGTAGAACAGGCAGGCTAAATCAACGATTGTATTTTTTCTATGGCACATAAAGTAAAAAGGTTCTCAAATTAGCAGCCTAAATATAAATTATATTTTGTTGGCCACAGGTGAGTCCTCTTCCACTCCTCCATGATGACATCACGGAGCTGGTGGATATTACAGACCTTGCGCTCCTCCACCTTCCATTTGAGGATGCCCCATAGATGCTCAATAGGGTTTGGATCTGGAGACATGCTTGGCCAGTCCATCACTTTTACCCTCATCTTCTTTAGCAAAGCAGTGGTTGTCTTGGAGGTGTGTTTGGGGTTGTTATCATGTTGGAATAATCCCCCGAGGCCCAGTGTTCGAAGGGAGGGGATCATGCTCTGCTTTAGTATGTGTCAGTACATGTTGGTAATTCATGGTTCCCTCAATGAACTGTAGCTCTCCAGTGCCAGCAGCACTTATGCAGCCCCAGACCATGACACCACCACTATGCTTGACTGTAGGCAAGACACACTTGTCTTTGTACCCTTCATCTGGTTTCCGTCTCACACGAATGACACCATCTGAACCAAATAAGTTTATCTTGGTCTCATTAGACCACAGGACATGGTTCCAGTAATCCTTGTCCTTCGTCTACTTGTCTTCAGCAAACTGTTTGCGGCTTTCTTGTGCATCATCTTTAGAAGAGACTTCCTTCTGGGACAACAACCATGCAGACCAATTTGATGCAGTGTGTGGCGTATGGTCTAAGTGCTGACAGTCTGAACATCCACCCCTTTAACCTCTGCAGCAATGCTGGAAGCACTCATATGTCTATTTCCCAAAGACAACCTCTGGATATGACGCTGAGCATGTGCACTTAACTTCTTTGATTGACCATGGCAAGGCCTGTTCTGAGTGGAACCTGTCCTGTTAAAACACTGTACCACCTTGCTGCAGCTCAGTTTCAGGGTCTTGGCAATCTTCTTATAGCCTAGGCCAACTTTATGAAGAGCAAATTGTGATTGGGGCACTTGTTTTCCCAAAAGTCTGCACTAGGATTTTGAACATCCCCTGCAGAAATTTTTTATTTTTGGTAAGATACTCCCAAAGTGAGTCCTTCGGCACAGCTGATCACAGATTGGGGTAAAGGGCCGATCACAAAGGCTATTTACCACGTGATCATCTGTGTCCAATCACTATGTAAACACACTTGTCGATTATCGCATTCCTTTCCCCATGCTGTCACAGCATGAGAAGAGCTGGTGACCAGCAAGTGTGAAAGGAGACATCTACACTGATAATCAGGGCACTGATCACCAGTGGCTGGATGATCAGTGCAGCCCCAATAGTGCCCATCAATGCTGCCTATCAGTGCCCATCAGTGCACATCAGTGCCACCTATCAGTACCTCCTCATCAGTGTCACCTATCAGTACCCATTAGTACCGCCTATCAGTGCCACCTATCGGTGTTCATCATCGCTACATGTCAGTGCAGCCTCATCAGTGCCCGCCAGTGCCACCTCATCAGTGCCCATCAATGCTGCTATCAGCGCCCCTCAGTGCAGCCTATTAGTGCCCATCAGTGTTGCCTATCAGTGCCCATCAATGCAGCCTCATCAGTGCACATCAGTGAAGGAGAAAAATATCACAAAGAAATCTTCAAAGCCAAAAAAAACATTTTTCCAATGCTATCACCAATGCCCTAAACCGCCCTCGTGAACTCTTCAAGCTGGTCACCCAGACCATGAATCCAGTCTGTCTTGAAGCCCCCAATTCTGATACCCAAGAATTTTGCAATGAATTATCGGATTACTTTGTTAACAAAATTGAAGAAATCCGTTAAATCATTCAGCAAAACAGTACCCCCTTTAACCCTGTCCTCAATAATTCACCCAATACCCACATAAACTCACTGCAATCAACAAAGTTCACTCTTAAACCCATCACCATCGAGGCCACTAAAAATATCATCAGTACTATGTGAAACAGCACAGCGCCTAATGATATCATCCCCACTAAACTGCTGAAGGAATGTGCCGATATCCTGGCACCACCTATCACGCAGCTTATAAACCAGTCCTTCAAGGAAGGCATAGTGCCCTCCCAATTGAAGCAGGGCATAATCAAACCCATCTTAAAGAAACCCACCCTCAACCCCAAAGACCCAAAACATTGTCGTCCCATAACAGGCCTAAACATCCTCTCCAAGGTAATGGAGAAAGTAGTGGTACAACAGCTGCAACAGCATCTAGATACCCATAATTTGCTCGATCCTTTTCAATCGGGTTTCCGTCCCGGTCACGGGACAGAAACGGCACTGCTCAAAATATGGGACGATGTTCTCGAGGCCGCAGACGAAGAAGAATCTTGTCTTCTGGTACTGTTGGACCTAAGTGCAGCTTTTGACACGGTAGACCACAAACTACTACTGACGCGGAATGTGATCTATCCTGGTTCTCTTCCTTTTTGGAAAACCGATCACAAATAGTGAAATTGGGACCTTTCACTTCTGAAAAACGCACAGTGTCATGCGGAGTCCCCCAGAGATCCCCTCTGTTGCCTGTGCTGTTCAATATTTATCTCTGCCCTTTCTTTGAAATCATCAGTAGCCAAAAGCTACTTTACCACTCTTATGCAGATGATACACAACTGTACTTTCGCATCTGCAACAAAAAGGATCATCATCTCGGCCTAGAGAAATCCCTTTCTTTGATAGAAAACTGGATGACAAAGAGCTATCTTAAACTCAACGGATCGAAAACAGAACTTCTTCTGTTTCACGCCAATCGAAAGAATCAACTCGCAACAACATGGACACCCCCGCCCATTCTGGGCCAAATCATCACCCCTAGCACCAAAGTCAAAAGTCTCAGAGTCATCTTCGACACCTACATGACAATGGATGCACAAATAGGGTCAGTAGTCAGCGGATCTCACCATCTGCTGCGCCTACTACGCAGACTTATTCCATTTATTCCCAAAGAGGACATAGCAGTCGTGGTGGGAACAATTGTTAACTCCAGACTGGATTATGCAAATGCCCTCTACCTTGGACTCCCAAAGTACCAAATTACTTGTCTGCAAGTCGTTCAAAATACGGCTGCTAGACTGGTGACTGGGAAAAAAACATGGGACTCAATCTCACCTTCACTGAGATCCCTACATTGGTTACCTGTAAAAGACAGAATTACTTTTAAAGCACTCTGTCTGACGCATAAGTGTATTCGGGGAAATGCCCCCCAATATCTATGCGAAAAACTAAAAGCTCACAACTCCAATCACGCTCTGCGATCCACCAATCAAAATCTACTCCAAAATACCCAAAGCCAGATACAAGTCCAAGGGGGAAGATTTGCGCTCCAGGGCCCCAGACTATGGAACGCTTTACCAACCAGCATTCAGTTGGAGGAGAATCACTTGACCTTTAGGATTTAGTTCGCATGTGCAGCGCTATATAAGTTTTTCACTCACTCACTTACTCACCTGTTTGCAACATTTATAACACGATTATTATTTCCATATTTTTTTTTGTTTGTTTAGCAAAAAATAAAAACCCAGTGGTGACTAAATACCACCAAAAGAAAGCTCTATTTGTGTGAAAAAAATTATAAAAATTTCACATGAGTACAGTGTGCAATTGCCATTCAAAGTGTGACAGCGCTGAAAGCTGAAAATTGCCCTGGGCAGGAAGGGGGGAATGGGCCCAGTAGTCAAGTTATTAAAATCCTTGCAGTGTATATTGATCACCCATAGTGGAAAGTTTTTCTCAACAAAAATGGATCACTCAATTTAAATCAATTAAAATCTATTTTTTTTTTTTAACAGAAAAGTTTTTAATTATTTCCAAAAGGAGAGATAGTTTGCATATACATATAATACAGAGAAAAAAAGTCAGAAAGGAAAATTACACTTCAATATTTATCATCACAGTTTACAATAAGGCACATAGTTCATTGTAGTACAAAAATAGGTAATACAACACGTTACTCTCGTAACAATATGTAAAGGAATGTCATATATTTAGAAGATTCTATTGTTTACTTTGCAGTCCAGTTGAGTTCTTATGTCTGGAATGAGTTATTGTAGTCCTTCATCCCTTGGGGAGGGTGGTTGGGGGAGGGAGGTGGGAAAGAGCAAAGAGAGGAGGTAAGTAGTTCGGCAGGTCTCAGCTCGTTACCCAAGCACCTCATATTTTTTCTAATTTGGGTCATTTACAGCTCATATTTGTAAGTGGTAGGATGGAATCGATCATAGCTCTCCATTGTAAAACTGTGGAAGGCTCAGGCTGCTTCCATTTAATTAAGATAGCCTTTCTGGGGTAAAACGTGGCATAGAATATCTAGAGTCTTTGAGGAGTATAGTATTCTCTGTCTGGGAATTTTTGTAAGTGGTAGGATGGAATCGATCATAGCTCTCCATTGTAAAACTGTGGAAGGCTCAGGCTGCTTCCATTTAATTAAGATAGCCTTTCTGGGGTAAAACGTGGCATAGAATATCTAGAGTCTTTGAGGAGTATAGTATTCTCTGTCTGGGAATTTGATCTGGATATATCTACCCCTAGCCAATATCATCAGTAGGATATATTGTTGGCTCCCCTCTTCCCAGTCATCATTAGCCAGGGCAGGCAGATCCTCTTTCCATTTATGAAACAGTTTAGTCCCTCTGCCAGAGTCTTCACAAGATATCTGAAGATATACTGGAGAGAGGATTCGATCCGCACTATTGGAAATTAGGAAATGCTCCACCACCTGAGACTGAATGTTTACTCCCATAGGGATTGTGCCTGTTGCGCATGACGTAGTTGCAAGTAGCGGAAAAACATCATCAAGGGGAGTTGGAAGGTATTGCGTAAGCTGTCATAGGGAAGAAGCCTACTCTCAGTCATAATCTTCTGTATTATCCTAATCTCGTGCCTAGACAATAGAGCAGCATCTGCGACAGACTGGAGGTGTCATAGCTTAGGGTTACCCCAGAGTGGTGTCTACGGACAGATTTTGGCCTTGTTAAGTCCCGCAGACATCTGTTCCCACACGGACTGTTGTACGCATTGAAGCTGTCATTTCTGGGTGCGCCTTTGGACCCCTAAATACCAAGTTACTCAATGCAGAATAGAAATCTAGGATGGCCGCCTTACTGAAGGATTAGTATATGATTGGGTAAACCACCACCGCACTGTCACTATAACTGCTGCCCAGTAATATTGCTTAAAGCAGGCAAGTGCAGTCCACCAAGAGTGCGTGTCTGTCCCTGGCTGACGAAATTTCCAGGCTTGTTGGTTACACATCCCCTGCATTTGAAATGCATGCTGTGGCCGTTGGGACTGCGTGCAGAGGTACTTTCTAATTTGAGTGGGTAATGTCATCTACCTGCATTGATCCCTGGTATTCAGCATTTCACGCTATGATTCTTCCTATGTTTTCTCCAAGCATGAATGCCTAAAAGTTTATCTAAGGATAAGGAACCATCACCCCTCTACCGCTGGTACCAGGAAACCCATCATTCGTTTAGGGGTTTCTAGTGTTCACTTGGATCACTTGTATTAATTTGAGAGATTGTTACCTTCTTTTTGACGGTGATTGAACTTTGCCTGATTTGTTTAACATCTATTAAGACATTGTCCACGGTATATCATTATGGGGTTTGAGGTTCATGAATCACTGGATTTTTTATGTCATCATGGTAGTTGATCACATTATTTATTTCTCCTAGCATTTTTTTAGGTAGCGCCATACCTTGCTTTTTATACTTCCATTGAAGTTGCAAGGTAGTCTTAGCAACTCTGGGGGCGGGGCCTAATTAAAATCTATTTTTATAAGCTTTAAAGCTCAGTTCACACAAGATGCAGTGCAAATTTACAGTGAATTTGCTGCAAATCCGCACTGCATCTAAATCGCAAACCTGTTCACGCAAACTGATTGCGGAGTGTATGTTAAGGTAATGACACCCCACAACCAGTTTGCAAAATGCAGGACGATTTGCAGAATTGAACCGCATGAATGTGAACACCCATGGGATACTATTCTGGTGTGGACAAGAAAAAGGGTCCTGAATGAGTTTGGTCCGAATGCGATGCAAATTCAGTCATACGGGTGGTATGGCTAAATTTGCATCGTACAGACATTGCATGTGATCTGCACAGCAATGTGGTTCATATGTGATGTCTGGCATTGCAGCAGTGTGAACCGACCCTACATTTTTACCCACAATACTTTTTATATTCTCCTTTTTTATCAAATATGGCCATAATAAAGTCATTTTGCTGAGCATTTTGACAGTCATCAGTCCAAGACACTGATGTTTATAATACATGACAGTTTGTAACAGAGTTATTCATCCACACAGCCGAAATTGCCTGAAATTTCCAGGGAAGCTCCTACACATACATGGATGTTTATTTACTAGGCTGTCTAAAAATAAATAACAGTAGGAATGTGAAGGCAATAGCTTTCGATTAATTTTTAATGAACTCTTGTGCTCATTGAAGGTTAAAATCCTTTCCCATACCATTGCTTACATTTTGAAGAGAGTGTGCACTAATGATTTGGACAATTATATTACCATTTGATGAATAAAGTATACCTGACATTCAGTAACACATACAGGTGAGAACACTAGGCTGAAGTTATTCTTATGGTCTTAATGAACGAGGATGTGCTTTGCAAATGTCACCACGACAAAAAAAAAACTCTACAAAGGTAATAGACAATGCCCCATTTTGTGCGTATTTTTATGAACAAGCGTGAAAAACTGTTATGGCAGAGGGCAATGAGACTCTGGATTAAAATATTGTGTAATGATGGTACTGTTGATTCTGCAGCCAGCACAACACAATTAAGAACTCCACCTATCTGTAAAAGCCAAGGAATAAAGTATCTTTTATCTATGCTGTTACTGTGGCAACAGAGAAAACCCGAACCACACACCTGCTTTGAAATGTTCACACAGAAGGAGTTTTCACATCCATGTTGTAAAACTTATGCCTAGATTGTTATTTACAGTCGACATTTTGCAGCATCTGGGCAAGAGCTTCAATGTACATTTCCAGCTAGTGTGCAATTGATTTTTTTTTTCCAAAGCTATATCTGTCAACACTAAAACAGTTCCTGAAGATGATGCTTGAACCTGAAAATGAACTACTTCCCATCTAGTCTTTGGAAAGGTACAGAGGTTAGTTGTCAATTGCTTATAAAAACATACCTCTCCTGCTGCAGGATCTCTCATTAAATCCAAGAACAAATATGCCCCCCCCCCCCCCCCTTCACCTTTGCTATTTTTAGAAAATCTAGACATGCTACTGAGTAGGTTAGCACTAGAAATCATTATTGGATGATAACCAGCAAAGAAGCATTAAAAAGAAAAGAAAAATCCATTAATACAAAAGATATTCTAAATTTTACTAACCCATTTCAATTCTTTAAAAGTGCCATTTTCATTTCAACTTTTCAAAATCCTTTAACACTGGCAATGAATGCTTCCGCAGGGAGATGGGAAGACAGATAAAGGTAGACACCATTTGATGCAGTATATGACACAGCAATATCTGATCTGGTTTTATTGTACACTTGTGCTTTCTCTAGTTAAAGTGGCATTAAAATAAGGTACCTGTTATTAGTTTTCTCATCTTAGGAAATATAACATGGCAGTTTATTTTACGGACTTAATGTCTGCATATTATGGAAACAGCCTTTTTTTGCCTTTTTTTTGGTGTTTTAGTTTTTCACATAGCGCATTAGTATACAAGGTTGTAACATCTCAGACAGAGTCAATATTTCATAATGTCAAACTGCTAAATGATAGCCCCAGAAACATTGATTTACAAATCATCGATCGAGAGCAACTTCATATGAAGGCCAAGATATTTTCACGGGTTGTTGTCCTTCTGGGAGATAATTGCTAGGAAAAAAAAACTTTCATTACGGGGAAGCTCTTTCACACAGAGTCATATAACCTGACATAATTTGGCTCCTAAATTTAAAAAAAAAGAAAGAAAGAAAGAAAGAAATGTGTTGTGAACACAAAAAATAGAGCTTTGTTGCTGTTGTGTCTAGGATGATTCTGATTGTGTTTGTTTTGTGCAATAGGAAAAATAGAGGTGTACTTGGCACCACTGATGCTGATGTGTCATACACTTCTAATGGTTATGGGCCCAGAGGTCCAGCCAGCTATTTCAGACTTTACTAGCTGTGGTGCTGAGTAAGCATCTCAAGGGAATAAATAGTTCACTTCTCTGCTTTGTTGTTCAATATAGCAGAAAATACTGGAACTTGCAGTGCTAAAGTTTATCAAGAGGCATTAAAAATGTAGTCATATATTTCCTTACATGGCTTTTTTTTCTGTCTTTATTGGCCAGTCTTAAAGAATTTTTAGTAAAGTCTAGATTAGAAATTTGAGGATTGGATGGTTCTATGTCATTTTTGTAGCTACAAGTGAATAAAAAAAAAACTGTCAGTTGCCTAATAATACAAATAAAATAAACAAATGTGTTAGGCCAGCAGATGCAAAAACTGTAAACATTGCATCTTTTTGCTAAGATATTATTTGTATTTGTCTCAAACTGAGTGGATGTTCACCCTGTGGGCCATAAAAAAATCCTGGTATTTAAATATATCACAAAAATACAATTTTGTTTCTCTTCTGGAGTGTTTCAAAGCTATTTAGGCCATGTTTTCTGTTTTTAGGCTACAAGCCCCCCACCTAAATTTCCAGAGATATCGGGCCAAATTCTCAAAAAACCTGCCTAACTTAACTTTCAGCAGTTAAGTTACACAGGCGTTAAATTTCTACCTAAGTGCCCGATCCACAAAGCACTTACCTAGAAATTACACACCGTGTAACCTAAGTGACTCCGTCGCAAGGCGGTCGTCTGATCGAGGGGGCGATTCCTATTCAAATGAGGCGCGCTCCTGCGCCGGATGTTCGGCGCATGCGTGTGACGTCATTTTTCCCGACGTGCATCGCGCGAACGTACTTTACGCCGGGCTTTGTGGATCGCGACGGGACAATAAAGTTGCGTCGGGTAAAAAAAAAAATACGCGCCGGGAATTTTTTTTCGAAATTTAAAAAAAAAATGCGGCGATCGAAAAAAAGGTTTGTTTTTACAAGGTCTAAACAGTTTAGGCCTTGTTAAAGCATCCCTAATTTTACGCATGCAAAACGTAACTTACGCAGAAAACACAAAGCTAAAAAGCTTTGTGGATCTGCCTAAGTACTCATTTGCATACGCAAAGCGGCATTTTGACTCGAAATGCCCCCAGCGGCGGATGCAGTACTGCATCCTAAGATCCGACAGTGTAAGGCCCCATACACACGATAGAATCCATCCGCAGATAAATCTCAGCAAATGGGTTTCTGCGGATAGATCCTATGGTGTGTACACGCCAGCGGATCTGTTTCCGCGGAGAAATCTCCTCTGGGATGGATTCCAGCAGATCGGATATTTGCTGACATGCACAACAAATCCATCTGCTGGAATCCATTCCAACGGATGGATCCGCTCGTCTGTACAGACTTACCGGATCCATCCGTCCAAAGGGATTCCCCGCACGCGTCGTAATGATTTGACGCATGCGTGGAATTCCTTATATGACAGCGTCGCGCCCGTCGCCGCGTCATAATAGCGGCGGCGGCGCGACACGTCATCGCCAGAGGATTTCAGCGCGGATTTCAATGCGATGGTGTGTACACGCCATCGCATAGAAATCTTCTGAAATCCTCGAGAGGATTTATCCGCGGATACGGTCCGCTGGACCGTATCTGCGGATAAATCCTCTCGTGTGTATGGGGCCTTAGTCTATTACAGATGTCGGATCTTCTGGCTATCTTTGGAAAAATCCTTCTGAGGATCGTTTCCAAAGATAGCCACAGGGATACGCAGGCTGAACAGCAGTTCCGCCTGCGTATCTCCTTTGAAGATTTGGCCCATCGCTTCTAACTTTCTGACCAAGATTGATGAGTCATCAGTGAAGGATCCAGACAGGTAAAAAGTTTGAAAGATCAGCATTGCATGCCCTAAGATCAGAGTATGTTGAAAGAATAGAGTGAACAAGACTGTGTAAATGCCTTTACATATACAGTATAATGATGCACGCAGTTTATAATGCAATAGGGTTTTTTAATGTAAGTCCATATCGTAAAACAAAACATATGCTTCTAACTAAACCCCATTTTTTTTACTGCTCTGTCAGTACTTCTTCAGGCTAGCTCAATATGGACCTAGGAATGTAGGCTTTATCCTTGTCAGGAACCATGAATCAGACTGAGACATAAGTGCAGTAAAAAAATCACACTTTATTAAAATGGTAAAATAGAACAAATAGAGTAAACATGGTCAAAACATAGCCAGGGTTTCGGTAACCAGAGTGGGTAGTCAGAACAAGCCAGTAAAACAGGAATCCAAAAGACAGTGTAGGCAGAAGCATCAAACTGAATCAGGAACCAGAAGAGAAGTCAGCCAGGCAAAAGTCTTTAACAGGAAAACACAGCAGAGAGTATCCAGATACAGTATGTTGACCAATGAGAAAGCACATGAGATCTGATCCAGGCAGTTTAAATAGACAGAAAGGCTGACTGACAAGCAGGATATGATCACCAGTTGAGTCACTGTGGAATGATGAGTACTGGCAATTAACCAACATCTGAGTAGCCTGAGCTCTGAGAATATCCCCTCTTCAATGACCCCCACCCCCACGGATGACCACCAGGTTGGAGGGGAAAATATCTATGGAAATCACGGAGGAGTACAGGAGCATGTATGTCCGAGGATGAGACTCAAGAGCACTCCTCTGGATAGTACCCATTCCAATGAACCAGGTACTGTATGCACCCATGGAACCTATGGAAGTCAATGATAGATTGAATGATAGATTGTATTTTATACTCCTCTTGGTTCTCAACCTGCACTGGGTGAGGACGTGGTACCGAGGTGGTGAAACGGTTGAATACCAAAGTTTTTAATAAGGACACATGGAATACATTTGAAATACGCATATTAGAAGGAAGGTCCAAAGCGTAAGTATGCAGAGTATTGCGCAGGGGGGTATGCAGAGTATTGCACAGGGGGGTATGCAGAGTATTGCGCAGGGGGGTATGCAGAGTATTGCGCAGGGGGGTATGCAGAGTATTGCCCGGGGTAATGCAGAGTATTGCGCAGGGGGGTATGCAGAGTATTTCGCAGGGGGGTATGCAGAGTATTGCCGGGGGTATGCAGAGTATTGCCGGGGGTATGCAGAGTATTGCGCAGGGGGGGTATGCAGAGTATTGCTGGGGGTATGCAGAGTATTGCACAGGGGGGTATGCAGAGTATTGCACAGGGGGGGTATGCAGAGTATTGTGTAGGGAGTTATGCAGAGTATTGCGCAGGGGGGTATGCAGAGTATTGCGCAGGGGGTATGCAGAGTATTGCGCAGGGGGGTATTGCAGAGTATTGCGCAGGGGGTAATGCACAGTATTGCAGGGGGGTATGCAGAGTATTGCACAGGGGGGTATGCAGATTATTGCTGGGGGTATGCAGAGTATTGCGCAGGGGGGTATGCAGAGTATTGCCGGGGGTATGCAGAGTATTGCACAGGGGGGGTATGCAGAGTATTGCCGGGGGTATGCAGAGTATTGCGCAGGGGGGGTATGCAGAGTATTGCGCAGGGGGGGTATGCAGAGTATTGCGCAGGGGTGATATGCAGAGTATTGCGTAGGGAGTTATGCAGAGTATTGCGCAGGGGGGTATGCAGAGTATTGCACAGGGGGGTATGCAGAGTATTGCGCAGGGGGTAATGCACAGTATTGCAGGGTGTTGCAGGACTGGCTGAGCAGGGATGGATGGATCTGTGACTGCAATAGTCACAGATCCATCCACAGCGCTGCTGACACCCACGCTCCCCCTCTCACACTGTACCGATCGGTACAGAGAGAGGAGGGAGGAACCGGCGTCATCAAATGAAACTTCTGCGGGAGGCCTTGCAGAAGGGTCTGTGCAATGCGTTCCCAGAACCGGGGGGATTACCAAAACCTGGCCCTGGACAACGTCTTGCTGAGGCTTCGGTGAGTCAGAGAAGGAGCGGTGGAGAAGGTGGCCGTCTGACCGATGCGTTCAAACAATTTTTTAGTCCGCAGCCCCAAGGTCTGACCGGTTCCAGCAACCATCGCCAGCGTCAGGTTTACATGGTCCGGGAATACCTAGCGGCAAGATCCGACTTGGACACCTTCCCCACCGAAAATCCTCTGGCTTACTGGGTCTTGAGGATGGATCACTGGCCAGAGCTTGCACAGTACGCAATTGAGCTACTGGCTTGCCCTGCATCCAGTGTTCTTTCAGAACGCACATTCAGTGCTGCTGGAGGCTTTGTGACCAATCACAGGGTGCGCTTCTCCACTGACTCTGTTGATCGACTGACCTTCATCAAAATGAATCAGGCTTGGATCAAGACCAGCTACCAAGCACCTGATGCTGATGTTACTGAATAATAATTTTTTGTTGAAATGTCAGATCCCTTTGAGACTGCGTATGCTGATGCTGAGTGACTGTCCTGTTATAATGCTGATGGAATATCCTTCTCCTCCTCACTTTTCTTGCTGATAGCTAGTAAGAAATGTTGTTTTTCTGGGCTCCGCCACCAGTGCCTAAGGTCTAATTTTTATGCCCCTGTTTAACAGGGGCACCTAATAACAATTTTTAATGCAATACTTTGCACGTGGCTCCTTGTTGCGCTCCAATTACAGATATTGGGAGGGGTTGCAGTGTTGTGTTGTACCTAAGGACAATTTTTTCTGCCCCTGTTTAACAGGGGCGCATAATAACAATTTTTGATGCAATACTTTGCACGTGGCTCCTTGTTGCGCTCCAATTACAGTTATTGGCAGGGGTTGCAGTGTTGTGTTGTGCCTACGGACAAATTTTTCTGCCCCTGTATAACAGGGGCGCATAATACCAATTTTTGATGCAATACTTTGCACGTGGCCTAAGGCACAATTTTTCTGCCCCTGTTTAACAGGGGCGCCTAATAACAATTTTTGATGCAATACTTTGCACGTGGCTCCTTGTTGTGCTCCAATTACAGTTATTGGGAGGAGTTGCAGTGTTGTGTTGTGCCTAAGGCCTAATTGTTCTGCCCCTGTGTAACAGGGGCGTCTGATAACAGTTTTTGATGCAATACTTTGCACATGGCTCCTTGTTGCTCTCCAATTACAGATATTGGGAGAGGTTGCAGTGTTGTGTTGTGCCTAAGGCCTAATTTTTCTGCCCCTGTGTAACAGGGGCGTCTGATAACAATTATTGATGCAATACTTTGCATGTGGCTCCTTGTTGCGCTCCAATTACAGATATTGGGAGAGGTTGCAGTGTTGTGTTGTGCCTAAGGCCTAATTTTTCTGCCCATGTGTAACAGGGGCGTCTGATAACAATTTTTGATGCAATACTTTGCACGTGGCTCCTTGTTGCGCTCCAATTACAGTTATTGGGAGGGGTTGCAGTGTTGTGTTGTGCCTACGGACAAATTTTTCTGGCCCTGTGTAACAGGGGCGTCTAATAACAATTTTTGATGCAATACTTTGCACGTGGCTCCATGTTGTGCTCCAATTACAGTTTTTGGGAGGGGTTGCAGTGTTGTGTTGTGCCTAAGGACACATTTATGTGCCCCTGTGTAACAGGGGCGCCTAATAACAATTTTTGATGCAATACTTTGCACGTGGCTCCTTGTTGCGCTCCAATTACAGATATTGGGAGGGGTTGCAGTGTTGTGTTGTGCCTAAGGACAAATTTGTGTGCCCCTGTGTAACAGGGGCGCCTAATAACAATTTTTAATGCAATACTTTGCACGTGGCTCTTTGTTGCGCTCCAATTACAGTATGTTTGAGGGGTGCCCTTTTTTCTACAATTTTGCTTTCACAAAAAAATAATTGCCCCCCTCCACCCCTAAAATAATCGAGATATTGTTGCCACACAGCACGTGCGCAAGCAGTATTAAATTACTTTGTTCTTATAATAATTTCATGTTGTGCAGGGACATTTCTAAGCACGTGCCACTACTATAGACACACAGCAGGTGTGATATTTAAAGGAATTTTTCATTTTTTTTTTCACTTTAAGCATCATTAAAATCGCTGCTCCGGAAAAAACGGACATTTTTAAAACTTTTTTTTCCATTGATACATGTTCCCTGGGGCAAGACCTGGGTTCTGTAAGACGTTTTCCAACATTTAATTGAATATTGGTCCTTAAAATGAGCGTTTTTGAATTCGAACGTTCGAGTCCCATAGACTTCAATGGGGTTCTAAATGTTCGTGCGAACCCGCGGTCTGTTCGAACGTTCTGGTGCGAACCGAACCCGGGTATGTTCGGCTCATCCCTAATTGTAATGAGAATAAATGTGGAAGCAAAACATTACAAAAGGACAATTCTGCATATTGAGGAAGAACTGTTCTTTGGACTGTGATTACATTGCACACGGAAAGATACTAACTGACAAATTCCTTGACAAGGGGTATAACTATGATTAGTATACAAGGCCTTTTTGGAGTGTCAAGTCCCCATCTCTAACGATTGACCTTCACCCTCGATAACCAGTAAAGTTCATCACTCAATATCACTACTCACACAGAAGGATCCAAAAAATGATCAGCGCCATTGGGGTATTATCTTATAGTACCCCAAGTTAGCCCCGGCCTAGCAGAGAGAACCAGGATCATATATAGGAAAGCTTGAACCACAGACTTTGTGGTGAACTGCCTGTCCTTCCCCTGTGGCCTCCTGTAAGTGGGTCACACATTCACACAGTGAGAGCCCGTTTTGGGGGCCACAGGAGGTTTATTGAGGGTGTGGTGAAGGACCATGGTGTTGCCAGGCACTTTCTCACCCATCACAATAAAGCCATGAAAGGGTTTAAAGTTTGATTGATAGAAACCCCCCCCCCGTGACTTTCAAAAATTATGCCGTAGAGAGACCTACTGTATTTTTACTCTCTTTGGCACTTGGAGGGTTGAATGAGGAAATAGAAATGAATACCATCTTATGAAATTTTTCTTTAGTATAAATCCCTCCCATCGTTTTTCCCATTCTCCTTCATTTTTCCCTCCCAACCCCCCGTCTTCTCCCCCCTCCTTTTTCCTCCCCTTCCGCACTTTCTCCCCTGATATTCAGTGTCTCAGCGTGAGTTCTGATCAGGGCAGCTCATTCACGCTCCACCCCTTCTCTGATATTACTAGTCAGACAGAATAAAAACTGGAGGTGGGTCCTCAGAAACACGTTGCAGTCCGCCTCCTCCCCAGCTTATCTGCATCTTAGCAGTGGCGTGTGAGAGCCTGCAAATGCCGCTGGTCTCTGGTGTTCCTTTGCGGTGGGTCTGGGCTTGTGTTTGCGGCCATCCTCCAGTCCATCCTGACTGCTGCCTCTGTACACAGCATGTAAGTTAATATTTATTAAAGTGTTGCTGTTTTTACTCAAATTTACTCAAATTGTGAGGCACCCTCTCACCTTTCATTTTGTTTCTGAAGAAATTCCATACCTGGTTCCAGAACTAGCGGCATGTATGTTACTTTCATTACCCACTTGTGATTTCCCATTTGATTACCCACCATTTTGGCTCTTGTTCCTCCCTTCTCTGCACCATTGATTGCCCAGCTATACATGGACTAAATGGATATTGTCCTTTGCAATTATCAGTGTATTTCATCTTTTGTCAGTGAGCGCTGATTCACATACTTTTTTCCAGTTTGTGGTTTTGCATACTTTCAACTTTGTACTGCTCAAAAGGCATCCCCATGCATGTATACACTTTGTATACCTTCATGTAAACACCATTAATAACTAAATTATAATTATTAGCCATAGCAATTTGCTTTTGTTGAAAAATATTGATCAATTTGACAATTCTATGGAACGGCATAGTTACATTGGGCCAAATCCTCAGCCAGGCGGCGTAACTTAACTTTCAGCAGTTAAGTTACACTGACTTAAAGTTTTTACCTAAGTGCCTGATCCTCAAAGCACTTACGTAAAAATTTCAAGCAGTGTAAGTTAAGTGCCGCCGTCGAAAGGCGTTCCTCCTCTCCGGGGGGCGTTTACAATTTAAAAGAGGCGCGCTCCCGCGCCGGCCGTACTGCGCATGCGTGTGACGTCATTTTCCCGACGTGCATCGCGCGAACGTAATTGACGCCGGGCGGCTTTGTGGATTGCGACGGGACACTAAAGTTACGACGGGTGAAAAAAAGACGCGCCGGGAAAACAAATAATTATAAAAAAAAATGACAGCGTCGCTCGGCATGCATTCCTGAGGGAGAACTCCATGCCAATTTTCAATGAAAAAAACGGCATGGGTTCCCCCTCAGGAGCATACCAGGCCCTTAGGTCTGTTATGGGTTGTAAGGAGACCCCCCTCCGCCGCAAAATTGACGTAGGGGGTCCCCCTACAATCCATACCAGACCCGTATCCAAAGCACGCTACCCGGCCAGCCAGGAAGGGAGTGGGGACGAGCGAGCGCCCCCCCCCCTCCTGAGCCGTGCCAGGCCGCATGCCCTCAACATGGGGGGGTTGGGTGCTCTGGGGCAGGGGGGCGCACTGCGGGCCCCCCCACCCCAGAGCACCCTGTCCCCATGTTGATGAGGACAGGACCTCTTCCCGACAACCCTTGCCATTGGTTGTCGGGGTCTGCGGGCGGAGGCTTATCGGAATCTGGGAGTCCCCTTTAATAAGGGGGCCCCCAGATACCGGCCCCCCACCCTAAGTGAATGGATATGGGGTACATCGTACCCCTATCCATTCACCTGTAGGCAAAAAGTAAAAGTTAATAAACACACAACACAAGGCTTTTTAAAATATTTTATTATTCTGCTCCGGACGCCCCCCCTGTCTTCGTTATTAGCTCAATTACCAGGGGGGGCTTCTTCTTCCACTCTCCGGGGGTGTTCCGCTCTCCGGGGGGGGCTTCTCCGGACTCCGGGGGGCTTCTTCCATCTTCTCCCCTCTTCCGCTCTTGACTCGGCGAACCCCGGTTCTTCTGCAGCTCTCCGGTGCCTTCTTCTTCAGCGCTGGCTGCCTGCTATGTTTGTGTGTTAGCTCGATTTCAAACAGGCAGCCGGCGCGGTCTTCTGTGACGTCAGGGTCTTCTGGTCTTCTGTTCTTCCTATGTTGCCTCGTCGCCTGTTGTCGCTGTAATGATGGAAGCGCGCCTTGCATCACATTTATATAGGCATCACCGTCCCATCATGCTCCGGTAGGTACCCACGTGGTGGGTGCACGTGGGTAGGCACCCACCACGTGGGTACCTGCCGGAGCATGATGGGACGGCGATGCCTATATAAATGTGATGCAAGGCGCGCTTCCATCATTACAGCGACAACAGGCGACGAGGCAACATAGGAAGAACAGAAGACCAGAAGACCCTGACGTCACAGAAGACCGCGCCGGCTGCCTGTTTGAAATCGAGCTAACACACAAACATAGCAGGCAGCCAGCGCTGAAGAAGAAGGCACCGGAGAGCTGCAGAAGAACCGGGGTTCGCCGAGTCAAGAGCGGAAGAGGGGAGAAGATGGAAGAAGCCCCCCGGAGTCCGGAGAAGCCCCCCCCGGAGAGCGGAACACCCCCGGAGAGCGGAGAAGACCCCCGGAGAGCGGAAGAAGAAGCCCCCCCTGGTAATTGAGCTAATAACGAAGACAGGGGGGGCGTCCGGAGCAGAATAATAAAATATTTTAAAAAGCCTTGTGTTGTGTGTTTATTAACTTTTACTTTTTGCCTACAGGTGAATGGATAGGGGTACGATGTACCCCATATCCATTCACTTAGGGTGGGGGGCCGGTATCTGGGGGCCCCCTTATTAAAGGGGACTCCCAGATTCCGATAAGCCTCCGCCCGCAGACCCCGACAACCAATGGCAAGGGTTGTCGGGAAGAGGTCCTGTCCTCATCAACATGGGGACAGGGTGCTCTGGGGTGGGGGGGCCCGCAGTGCGCCCCCCTGCCCCAGAGCACCCAACCCCCCCATGTTGAGGGCATGCGGCCTGGCACGGCTCAGGAGGGGGGGGGGCGCTCGCTCGTCCCCACTCCCTTCCTGGCTGGCCGGGTAGCGTGCTTTGGATACGGGTCTGGTATGGATTGTAGGGGGACCCCCTACGTCAATTTTGCGGCGGAGGGGGGTCTCCTTACAACCCATAACAGACCTAAGGGCCTGGTATGCTCCTGAGGGGGAACCCATGCCGTTTTTTTCATTGAAAATTGGCATGGAGTTCTCCCTCGGGAATGCATACCAAATGCCGTCGCTTGAATGGGCCTTTACAAGGTGTGACTAACTTTACACCTTGTAAAAGCAGCCCTAGTTTTACACCAGGCAAACTAACACTTACGGCGAAAAAACTAGGTACAAAAGCTTTGAGGATCGCCCTAAGTGCTAATTTGCATACTAACAGAGGCATTTCGACTCGAAATGCCCCCCGTGGCGGATGCGGTACTGCATCCTAAGATCCGGCAGTGTAAGTCCCTTACAGATGTCGGATCTTCTGCCTAACTTAGGAAACTGCTTCTGAGGATCAGTTCCAAAGTTAGAACCAGAGATACGACGGCTTACGCCGGAGTATCTCTTTTGTGGATTTGCCCCATTGTTTTTATTTAGTTTTGTTTTGTTTTTCATATGCCATCTGTACCCCTTCTATGTTAGAAAACATTGCATTCTTTATTACATCTTGACATTAATGCATGTGTTTATCTGCTTAATTCAATATCTATTTTGCCTGTGTATTGATGTTCCAGATCGAATTGATTAATAAACTTACCATATGATAGATAGATAGATAGATAGATAGATAGATAGATAGATAGATAGATAGATAGATAGATAGATAGATAGATAGATAGATAGATAGATAGATCGATCACAGATAGAACACAGATAGATACTGCCATCTATAGTTTTAATTAAAGCTATTTTCTAGTAAATCCAAGAATGGGCTTATGTGATACAAATTAAATACTAATTTTCAGCAGCAAGAAATGAGTGACAGTTTAATAATACTTCCCACATATTAAGCTATATATAAACAAAATCAAACAAATAATCATTGCTGGCTGACAGATGCAGAAATAACATGTCATGCTCAAGGCATCAAACCAGCAAATTAAAACAGTACTTTAAAATGAACAAAAACACTTGCCAATAGTATGGTTTCATATTTAAAGTTTTATAAGCATCTTCATAAGAGAATCTTATCATGCATAATTCTGTAAAATTCAACACGCTTTAAGGCTTGGTTCACATTGGTGTGATTGTTTTGGATAGAATTAGAGGTACGATTACAGTGCCTTGCAAAAGTATTGACCCTTTTTACCTATTGTGTTACATTACAGCCTTTAGTTCAATGTTTTTTTAAATCAGAATTATATGTGATGGATCAGAACTCAATAGTCTAAGTTGGTGAAGTAAAATTTGAAAAATATATACATAAAACTATATTTCAGAAATAAAAAAATGATAATTGGCATGTGCATATGTATTCACCCCCTTTGTTCTGAAGCCCATAAAAAGCTCTGGTGCAACCAATTACCTTGGAAGTCACATAATTAGCGAAATGATGTCCACCTGTGTGCAATCTAAGTGTCACATGATCTGTCATTACATATACACACCTTTTTGAAAGGCCCCAGAGGCTGCAACACCTAAGCAAGAGGCACCACTAACCAAACTGCTGTGAAGACCAAGGAACTCTCCAAACAAGTAAAGGACAATGTTGTTGAGAAGTAAAAGTCAGGGTTAGGTTATAAAAAAAAATCCAAATCTTTGATGATCCCTAGGAGAACCATCAAATCTATCATAACCAAATGAAAAGAGCATATCACAACAGCTAACCTGTCAAGAGACGGCTGCACACCGAAACTCACATACCGAGAAAGGAGGGCATTAATCAAAGAGGCAGCAAAGGGACCTAAGGTAACCCTGGAGGAGCTGCAGAGTTCCACAGCAGAGACTGGAGTATCTGTACGACAATAAGCCGTACACTCCATATAGTTGGGTTTTATGGCAGAGTGGCCAGAAGAAAGCCATCACTTTCAGCAAACAAAAAATAAAATGTGGGAGTTTGCGAAAAGGCATGTGGGAGACTCCCAAAATGTATGGAGGAAGGTGCTCTGGTTTGATGAGACTAAAATTGAACTTTTTGGCCATCAAAGAAAATGCTATGTCTGGCGCAAACCCAATACATCACATCACCCAAAGAACACCACCCGCACAGTGAAACATGGTGGTGGCAGCATCATGCTGTGGGGATGTTTTTCAGCAGACGGGACTGGGAAACTGGTCAGGGTTGAGGGAAAGATGGATGGTGCTAAATAGAGGGATATTTTTTTTTTTTTTTTTTTTTTTTTTTTTTACTTTCAATAGATTTTTATTTTTCCAAATATAGAATACAATTACAGTATGACCAAAGGCCGTGTCTACAACATCAAAACATTCAACAAATAAGGCAAAATGTCAGCAACAAGGCCTCAACCGACTTCATATTGCCCGATTGTAGGCTGATTAAAGGAAATATACGAGCTTGCTAACAGGGGAAGGGGAGGAAAAAAAAAATGAATATAGTAGTCACTCGCTCAGGGGAGTCCTACCTGTCCTGGGCACCCCTAATGGGATCATTCTGTGCCCCGGCCAGGCCCCCCCCCAATCCACCCCTCCAATAAAAGCATACGTAAGAAAATTAGTGGGTTCGAATTTGACTTCACTGCACATCTAGCTTGTACTTACAAATTCAATTAGGCCTATAGTGTTGCCAAATAGTTTTTTATAAAAAAAACGAATATAAAACATTACCCGTAAGTCAAACAACTATCTTAAAAGGATAAGAGGTAGGAAAGAGAAAGAGAAGTGGGGGGAAGAGAAAAAGAAAGGGAAGGGAGCATGTGCCTAACTAGAGCTGGAGGATGCAGGTTGCCCAGGGTGTACCCCAGTATCTAGAGATAAACCACAGTGGGACGCCCATGGTTCCCATACAGCTTCAAATTTTTGTTTCGTGTTAGATAGGATGCTGGCCAGCTTTTCCTGCACCATGATCCACAAAATCTTGCGGTTTACTGCTTTAATGGAAACCCTGGGTTGTTTCCAAGCCCTAGCGATGGTAATTTTAGCCCCAAGGAGCATAAATCGGATCAGCTTCTGATTGGGCTTGGATATACCCGGAATCCGAGCGTTTAGGAGAGCAACAGATGCTGACCTGGGGACCGAGCATTTAGTGACTGTGTAGATGAGGTTAAAAATCTTCTTCCAGACTGGTCTAATTCGGTGGCATTTCCACCAGACATGCACCATCGAACCCAGGAGTTGGCATCCTCTAAAAAAACTGGGATCTGATGATGGGTAGATGGCCGCAAGTCTGGCGGGAGTCATATACCACCTCATGAGAACTTTTAAGTTTGCTTCAATCAATGAAGTATTTAAGATACCCTGAAATGAATCAAAGCAAGCCGCTTGCCAGGTCTCCAGGGATAGAGGGATATTCTTAAGCAAAACCTGTACCACTCTGTGTGTGATTTGAGACTAGGACGGAGGTTCACCTTCCAGCAGGACAATGACCCCAAACACACTGCTAAAGAAACACTTGAGTGGTTTAAAGGGAAACATGTAAATGTGTTGGAATGGCCTAGTCAAAGCCCAGACCTCAATCCAATAGAAAATCTGAGGTCAGATTAAAAAAACAGGTCAATATCCATGCTACTACAGTAAATGCGATAAGGTGAAAAAAACAGCCAGCACAATTTGTTGATCATCAAACATAAAATATATAAAAGTCCACATGGGGCGCTTAAAAGTAAAAATGCATTTCTGATGCATTTTCATTGAAGTCTATGGACCGCAAAATGGCACGGAATCACACTAGAGTAGTACAGGATGCTTCCCCAAAGTTGCATTGCAGCTGCACTGCATGGATTCAAACACCCACCATTGAAAACTATTTTATTTCCAATGTCATGTAAATCGATATGACTGAAGTTGCATCAGAAATTGCGCTAGTGTTACCCATGGATAAGGGAATAACAATATACAGTAAGGACTCAAGATGAGATATTTGTATATGAAAGAAAGCCCAGAAGAGTAACCTGGCCTTCTTTGAACTTTACTTTTCCACCAGCAGATTGAAAAATAAAAAAGAAGCTGACAGATCCCTGCATCAACACAAACGATGTGTGATCCAGGGATCTCCCCCGCTGTGCTAACGTATTCTGACAGCATAAGGATTAAAAATAGTAAATATTGATTGAGAGAGTTCCATTTAAATTTCCAGAATGAACTGTAAAGAAAAAAAAAGTGTCCACATTTGCATCTGTGCTTTACGTGTTTGTGCCCACTTCTTGCATCCTTGTGGACATCTTCGTGACACTCCTTAAGCTGCCTATTCCATTAAAAAACACTTGGGCCCGGATTCACGGCGCAGCGCACAGATGCAAGCACAGTATTCACAAAGCACTCGCCCCCAGTCGCTGTTAAAGATACGCTGGGTTTCCTCAGCGTAAGCCAGCGTAGGTGGAAGTGGGCGTGAGCCATGCTAATGAGGCATGACCCCATGTAAATGAAGGACTGATCGTCATAAAGTTACAAATAACGTACGGCGCATGCGCCGTCCCGTGGACACATCCCAGTGTGCATGCTCAGAATCACGTTGAAACAACTGCCTAAGATACGTCGAATCACTGCCTACGACGTGAACGTAACCTAAGCCTAGCCCTATTCACGTACTACGTAAACGACGTAAAATTTGACAGGTGAGTTCCCTGGTCCATACCTTTACATGACTTGCGCCTCCTATATGGGGAATAACTTTACGCCGGACGTAGGACTTACGCAAAGCGCGTGTATTATGCGCCGGGCGCAAGTACGTTCATGAATCGGCATATTTCCCTCATTTGCATAGGTGCATAGGAAATCAATGGGAGTACCACTTCTGGCCAGCGTAAATATGCGCCAACGATACGCCGGCGTAGGAAAGTTACGTCGGTCGGATGAAGCCTATTTTCAGGCGTATCTCAGAGTGTGGGCACGGTGCATAGATACGACGGCGCATAGTTATACTTACGCAGCGTATCTCGAGATACGTTGGCGTAAGTGTTTTGTGAATCCGGGCCTTGATGTCTTAATGGAATGTTCACCATAAGCCTGTTGTAACAGAGATAAAGTTTCACTCACTCTTTTGCAAATGTTCATGCAAAATTTCATTTGAATCCGCTGCTCCAGATTCTTGTCACTCATTTTCCACCAACGGCGCAAAGCATGTTGTTTGCATACCCTGGCAGAAATTGAGAAATTTTAGCATTAATATTGAAAATAGGACTAATCATGCCCAACAACTGTCTTTAACCACTTAAGGACCGGACCAATATGCTGCTAAATGACCCAAGGGGTTTTTACAATTCGACACTGCGTCGCTTTAACAGACAATTGCGCGGTCGTGCCACATGGCTCCGAAACAAAATTGGCGTCCTTTTTTCCCCACAAATAGAGCTTTCTTTTGGTGGTATTTGATCACCTCTACGGATTTTTATTTTTTGCGCTATAAACCAAAATAAAGCGACAATTTTGAAAAAAATGCAAGATTTTTTACTTTTTGCTATAATAAATATCCCCCAAAAACATATATAAAACATTTTTTTTCCTCAGTTTAGGCCGAAATGTATTCTTCTAACTATTTTTGGTAAAAAAAAATCGCAATAAGCGTTTATCGATTGGTTTGCGCAAAATTTATAGCGTTTACAAAATAGAGGATAGTTTTATTATTTTTCTTTTTTTTACTACTAATTTGCGGGGATCAGTGATTTTTTTTGTGACTGCGACATTATGGCGGACACTTCGGACAATTTTGACACATTTTTGGGACCATTGTCATTTTCACAGCAAAAAATGCATTTAAATTGCATTGTTTATTGTGAAAATGACAGTTGCAGTTTGGGAGTTAACCACAGGGGGCGCTGTAGGAGTTAGGGTTCACCTAGTGTGTGTTTACAACTGTAGGGGGGTGTGGCTGTAGGACTGACGTCATCGATCGAGTCTCCCTATAAAAGGGATCACTCGATCGATGCAGCCGCCACAGTGAAGCACGGGGAAGCCGTGTTTACATACGGCTCTCCCCGTTCTTCAGCTCCAGGGAGTGATCGCGATGGGGCGGCTATAAGCGAATAGCCGCGCCATCGCTCCCCGCGGGAATCCGACCGCCACGTCTAGGCAGGGACGTACAGGTACGCCAATGTGCCTGTACATGCCATTCTGCCGACGTACATATACATGCGGCGGTCTGGAAGTGGTTAATTTAAGGATATTGATCACATGAAGCCATTTATTATCACATAGTTTTTTTTTAATGCTTTTTAATTCATAATGATAACATACAGACACAGAAGGTGGCACACACAGGTTAAAATGGCAATTAGAGGTTATTTTCACACATTTGTGGCTTTTTTAATCACAATTAGTGTCTGTGTATAAATAGTCAATGGCCCAGATTCAGGTACGACTTGCGCGGGAGCAAGTGTGATTTGCGCCGCGCAAGTACGGATTTGCTCCCAGGCAAATTTGCGGGTGACCCAGAAAGCAAGCTAAGCCTGAAATGTGCCATTTTTGCACGGAGGCAGTTTCTCTGCCCCGGCGCAATTAAGGGGCAATTTTGCTCAGGGAGCAACTTGCGCTCTCATGGTTTTCCCTCAGCAAATATGCAAATGAGGAACTGCCACTGATTCATAAACTTGCGCGTGTGAGGAGCATTTTGCTCCCAAAGAGCGCAAGCTGTTTGGCCGGGGCAAATTTGCACTTTATAAAAGCAGGGGCAAGTTAGCAACAGATGGCCACAGGTCAGCTGGAGAGCAACTACAGCAGCACCAAGACGGACGAGCTGAACAAGCAGAGCACCCACACTTTCTGGATCTCACATCTGTGTGCCAACATGCCAGGGGCAGCTACAAAATAAAAAAAAGCTCATAATCTGAGCATAACCAAAAAACAAGCTCATAATCTGAGCCACAAAAAAAAAAAAATAGTCATAATTTTTTTTTTCTTTTGGACATCCTTGGCCCAAGGGTGCCCCGGCTCTGGCTCCTCAGACGCCGTGGTGGAGCATGGGGTGGGGATGGGGAGCATCAACCCCTACTTCATCTCTCCTGGCAGGTGGTGCCTGGTGCCATGGCATTGGCCAGGCAGTTGAGGACGGTGTTGGTCTGTCCCAACATCCTCATCTGCCATGTGGTGGTGATCCTCAACTGCCGTCAGGTAAGTCTCCCCTCCTCCCGCACAGCAGCAGTGTTGGCCTCCACCGCACCTGCCAACCTGCTCACCTCCGAAGTTAATAATGCAGTGGCATCCTGCTGTTCAACCAGACAGGTCACAATGGCTGCGCAGTTGCCACTAACATCCTCCAGGGTCTCATTCTGTCGGTCCCCCCGGTCAGCATGGTGGGTGAGGGCCTGCTGGACAGAGGAGGAGGAGGATGCCAGGCTGTCCGCCACCCGCCTCAGGTCTCCCACCATCTCCCCTATATGGTGGGTCTGCCGGGGCTGCTCCTCCTGCAGACCCTCACGGAGGCTGGAGGGTACACCCCTAGTTTTAGAAAGAGCCTTCCTTGGAGGAGAGACTGGGGCACGAACTGAGGGAGCAGAAGGGGAGGGGGTCACACAGGAGGGAGTGACACTGGAGGGGGGACACTGGAGGGGGGACACTGGAGGGAGGGACACTGGAGGGAGGGACACTGGAGGGGCTTGCCCTGGAGGGGGATGATGTTATGGTCGGGGGGTGGTGGGTCGGTCAGGGATGGTGGGATCCTCCTGGAGGGACACTGCTTCCTCCAGATTGAGGATAACGGCCTCCTCCACCACTTCCTCCTCCCTAGATGGACTCTGGCCGAAATCCTCCTCCACCAACATGCCCAGGATCTGCAGAGGGCCTGCCTGCACCCCATGATGTTCTGGGGATGGCTTGGGTCGCCCTACAGCCGACGACGGCCCAGCCTCATCATCAACATCTGTGGATGACACAAAACAAAAATGGTGCTGGAGCAACACACTTATCATATGTTCCCTTCTACCCCCTCCCATGATACACAGCAGATATGAGAAACAAAAACTTGTTACATGTTCCCTTCTACCCCCTCATATGTTCACTTCTACCCCCTCCCATGATACACAGCAGATATGAGAAACAAAAACTTGTTACATGTTCCCTTCTACCCCCTCATATGTTCACTTCTACCCCCTCCCATGATACACAGCAGATATGAGAAACAAAAACTTGTTACATGTTCCCTTCTACCCCCTCATATGTTCACTTCTACCCCCTCCCATGATACACAGCGAATATGAGAAACAAAAACTTGTTACATGTTCCCTTCTACCCCCTCATATGTTCCCTTCTACCCCCTCCCATGATACACAGCAGATATGAGAAACAAAAACTTGTTACATGTTCCCTTCTACCCCCTCATATGTTCACTTCTACACCCTCCCATGATACACAGCAGATATGAGAAACAAAAAACTTACCAGTCCACATGTCCACAACAGTGGAGTCATAGCCTGGCAGTCCCTCCACCTGCTCCAGCGCTAGACTCTGAGAGATGACCTCCTCCTCCGGATTGAGTCGCACAGAACAGGCTGGTCCTCCTCCGGTGCCCCTGCTGTGCTTTTTAATGAGGACAATTTTGTCCCGGACGCGACGCCGCATGTATGTGAACTTTTTCTGCATGTCCATCCAAGTCCGGTCCTCAAAGCCTAGGGCATTGATGTCTAAGGTTATCGCCTCAAATATTGCCCTCCTTTGGGCTACGGTAGTATTTTGACGTTCAGCGCCATACAGAACAGCAGTATGGCGCGTCAGTGCCGCCAGCATGATCTCCATCTCCGCTACCACAAAATTAGCCTTCCTCCTTTTTTTGGGCCAGGAGGTGCCATCTCGCAGCAAAGGGCAAAATTACCTTGCTCAGGGGGGGGGGGGGGTGGAACAAGCAGGATGTAATTTTGCACAGGACCTGCGCAGGTCTGCCCCTATTTATTTGCTCAGTGCAAGCAGTTGGGCAAAATTTGCCCTGAAAATAGGCTCAAACCACTGCTGAGTGGAAAAAAGATCATTTGCATAGGGCACACCCACTTTCACTTGCGCTGCCTTAGGCCCTGATTTTTGCCTTACAAAGGAGCAAGTCAGCAGACAAAAGGAATCCTGAATCAGGTGGCAATCTTTCCAATTTGCCCCAGCGCAGAGCAAATCAGCTGCTCTTCACATGTGCAACTACTGGGCAAATCTACCTGAATCTGGGCCAATGAGTTTGTTAGCTCTCACTTGGATGCACTAAGCAGGTTAGACACTGAGCCATGAGGAGGTAGAAAAGAACAGTTAAAATATCTGCGTAACAAGGTAATGAAACTTTACAAAGATGGAAAAGGATATAAAAAGATATCAAAAGCTTTATCACACCTGCAGGAACTACCTTTGCTCTATGCAAGGGTTTTCTTAGATAATAAGACTCAGTAATGTATATGAAGTAAATCCCGCATTTAGAATGTAGAACTGATCCAAAAAGTAACGTATGAATAAAATAATACATAAATCCTTTAAAACCACAGATTAACACACAAGTTTCTAGTGCACAATAGCCCTACTGACAGCAGCATAATATGAAAAACGCTACATTTTCCCTACTCTCAATTCAGTGCCTTACTTCCAAGTTCTAACTTGCATGATTAGGATACATTTTGCCTGGTTGTTCAGAGCGCAGGGAACATAACCGCTTTCAATTCAATAGCCGTGTTCCATGCCGCGCCCCGTCATATACAGCCCCTCCCCCTTGTCCAGGCACTTTGATAGACAGATTACCCATCCCAGGATTGGATGGGTGATCTGTCTATCAAAGTTTCCCGGACAAGGGGGGAGGGGCTGTATATGATGGCTCGCGGCGGGGAACACAGCTATTGAATTGAAAGCTGTTATGTTCCCCGTGCTCTAAACAACCAGGCGGCGGCTCCTCCTCCTCTCCTCACTCACCCATCACACATAGGCTGCACTGGGGACACAGTCTGCAATGGGGACACAATGCTGCAATGGGGACACAAGCTGAAATGGGGACACATGCTGCAATGGGGACACATGGCTGCACTGGGGACACAGGCTGCAATGGGGACACATGGCTGCACTGGGGACACATGGCTGCACTGGGGACACGTGACTGCACTGGGGACACAGGCTGCACTAGGGACACATGACTGCACTGGGGACACAGGCTGCACTGAGGACACATGGCTGCACTGGGGACACAGGCTGCACTGGGGACACATGGCTGCACTGGGGACACAGGCTGCACTGGGGACACAGGCTGCAATGGGGACACAGGCTGCAATGGGGACACAGGCTGCACTGTGGCTGCAATGGGGACACAGGCTACAATGGGGACACATGGCTGCATTGGGGACACATGGCTGAAATGGGGACACAGGCTGCAATGGGGAGGACACATGGCTGCACTGTGGCGGCACTGGGGACACGGGCTGCAATAGGGACACAGGCTGCAATGGGGACACATGGCTGCACTGGGGACACATGGCTGCACTGTGGTGGCACTGGGGATGCAGGCTGCAATGAGGACACAGGCTGCAATGGGGACACATGGCTGCATTGGGGACACGTGGCTGCACTGGGGACACATGGCTGCATTGGGGACACGTGGCTGCACTGGGGACACATGGCTGCACTGGGGACACATGGCTGCACTGGGGACGCATGGCTGCATTGGGGACACGTGGCTGCACTGGACACACATGGCTGCACTGGGGACACATGGCTGCACTGGGGACACAAATCTGAACTTGGGACACAAATCTGCACTGGGGACACTAATCTGCACAGGGGACACGTGGCTGCACTGGGGACACGTGGCTGCACTGGGGACACATGCTGACATGGGCCGAGGTCTGATCTCCCAAAAGTTTGACCTCTCCTTCCTCCTCTGCTTCCAGGCTAATCAGAAAGCGCAAAGCACTTCGTGCATGTGCAGTAGGGAACCGGCCATGAAGCTGAAAGGCTTCCCCTACCTGGAATGGTGGTGGCTACACCCGACAGTCGATCTGACGATATTTGTTTCCCCAAGATGAAACTCCAATTTAATGTTTCCAAATGCCACCTTTGAATGGATTTGGAGCAAAGCCATGTTTAATGTAATATTACTTATAATCAAAATGATAGATCAAATGACATTATGACAAATCATCACGCCCCAGTGAAACCCATGAGGCAGCAAAAATTCCAATGTGATGCAACAGATTATAGCTTTGGTTACGTTTACCATTGGCAATGTGATAAGAATGAATGAAAAACCTGTGAATGATATGAATATCAATACAAGGTCCAATTCAGGACAGGATAATGATGATCCCTTAACAGATTGTATCTTTATTGGAACACTGCAGTCTTCTGTGTGAGGCTCTGTAAAAGAAAAAGGGCAAAGATTAGGAGGCCAGAAATCCAAGGGGAGGAATGCATATCCTCCCCTGAAGAAGAAGTTAAGCAGGAGAAGTCTCAAATGGCGATGAGCTGAACTGAATTACTTTCAAGCAGGGTTCAGTGATCTTCAAATAAGTTTTGATTCTGGATCTGAACCCCATTTTAATCAATAGGAGCTGTACCTGTCAAATCAGCCCATTTTATGGGCTATTATGCAAGGGGTGTCAAAAAAATGGGGGGCGATGCTCTGGGGAACATGTTCTGATGCGATTGCATTTAAAAATTCTATTCAACCAGGTGCAGTGGTTTTTTAAATGCTTAAAATAGAAAATTAAAAATGCCCAATTCATTTAAATAACAGGTTTGGGGGGTACCCCAATCTTGTCTGCAAAGAGGCATTTATGAAGCAAAAGGGTGTTTAAAATTGCAGACAAATGACATGTCATTGCCAGCTTCTATGTTTAAAAAAACACACACAGACCCCTCCTAAAGTCCGACATGTATTTTGGAGGACTTTTTTGAGCCTTTAATTCTGTTTCGGATTGAGAGTTACAGAAAGTTCTTGTGGATTTTGTAGAGAGCATTACAGAGAGGCATCATTGAAGAAAATTTTACAAGAATTTTACAGGTTCAATTCATGTATGTTTACAAAAAAATAGATAAAGACCCTGACTTCCCACATGGGTGCATATTGTATTTAGGTTGGATTCAATCTTTGTTTTTCTTGCCAAATTTTGGAAACTGAGGCCCAGATTCTCGTACGAGTTACGCCGTCGTATCTCCAGATACGTCGTCGTAACTCTGAGTCTGAGCCGTCGTATCTTGGCGCCTGATTCAAAGAATCAGATACGCCAGAATTTGTATAAGATAAGACCAGCGTAAGTCTCCTACGCCGTCGTATCTTAACTGCATATTTACGCTGGCCGCTAGGGGCGTGTGCGCTGATTTATGCCTAGAAATATGTAAATCAGCTAGATACGCCAATTCACGAACGTACGCCCGGCCAACGCAGTACAGATACGCCGTTTACGTTAGGCTTTTCCCAGCGTAAAGTTATCCCTGCTATATGAGGTGTAGATGAGGCGTAGCAATGTTAAGTATGGTCGTCGGAACAGCGTAACATTTTCACGTTTTACGTTGTTTGCGCAAGTCGTTCGCGAATAGGGCTGTGCGTCATTTACGTTCACATCGAAAGCATTGGCTTCTTGCGGGTTAATTTGGAGCATGCGCACTGGGATACTTTCACGGACGGCGCATGCGCCATTCGTTAAAAGCGTCATTTACGTGGGGTCACATTAAATTTACATAACACACGCCCACATCTTCCACATTTGAATTAGGCGGGCTTACGCCGGCCTATTTACGCTATGCCGCCACAACTTTGGTTTGAGAATACTGCATTTGCCTGACAAAGTTGTGGAGGCGTAACGTAAATATGATACGTTACGCCCGCACAACGATGCGTGCTTCTACGTGAGTCTCACACATACGATTTCTGCATCAAGAGTTTTTGGATTTGTTGGGGCACTTTGAGCTCACACAGGAGGAGTGTTTATTGGTCTCATTTGATTTAGAAAGCTTGTACACTGAGATATTTAAAGTGTTACTAAACCCAGGACCCTGCATTCACTATATCTGGTCTCCCACAGTACACAGAACATGGAAATTCTATTATTTTAGTAAATATAAACTGCTAAATACCTTTTCTAATCAGCAGTATATAACAGTCTTGTGACTTTTATCCGTGTTTGGTTAACCACTTAAGGACCACCTCCTGCACATTTATGTCGGCAGAATGGCACGGCTGGGCACAAGCACATACAGATACGTCCTCTTTAAGTGCCCAGCCGAGGGTCGCGTGCGCACGCCCGCGGTGTGCGCCCGCGACCCGGTCCGAAGCTCTATGACTGCGGGACCCGCGGACCTGAACGCCGCTGGAGTCCCTCGATCGGTCCCCGGAGCTGAAGAACGGGGAGAGCTGTGTGTAAACACAGCTTCCCCGTTCTTCACTGTGGCACCGTCATTGATCGTGTGTTCCCTTTTATAGGGAAACACAATCAATGATGTCACACCTACAGCCACACCCCCCTACAGTTAGAAACACAAATGAGGTCACACTTAACCCCTTAAGCGCCCCCTTGTGGTTAACTCCCAAACTGCAATTGTCATTTTCACAGTAAACAATGCATTTTTAATGCATTTGTTGCTGTGAAAATGACAATGGTCCCAAAAATGTGTCAAAATTGTCCAAAGTGTCCGCCATAATGTCGCAGTCACGAAAAAAATGGCTGATCGCCGCCATTAGTAGTAAAAAAAAAATTATAAAAATGCAATAAAACTATCCCCTATTTTGTAAACGCTATAAATTTTGCGCAAACCAATCGATAAACGCTTATTGTGATTTTTTTTTACCAGAAGGTAGAAAAATACGTATCGGCCTAAACTGAGAAAAAAAATTTTATATATATTTTTGGGGGATATTTATTATAGCAAAAAGTAAAAAATATTAAATTTTTTTCTAAATTGTCGCTCTATTTTTGTTCATAGCGCAAAAAATAAAAAATGCAGAGGTGATCAAATACCACCAAAAGAAAGTTCTATTTGTGGGGGAAAGAGGACGCCAATTTTGTTTGGGAGCCACGTCGCACGACCGTGCAATTGTCAGTTAAAGCGACGCAGTGCCAAATGGCAAAAACTGGCCAGGTCCTTTAGCTGCCTAAAGGTCCAGGTCTTAAGTGGTTAAAAGCCTGTAGGAGGAGTTTTTTACACTGCACCAGCTGTCCTATCAGGATCCTGGTCCCCTGACCCTCTGTCTGGACAGTACTGATTGGACCTGTGCTGATCAAATGCACTCTCCCAAGTAAAAAAATCTCTAGCAATGCATGCCAAACTGAGCATGTGCAGCCTGATTTTAGTAACTCTGTCTTATCCGCACCTGTTCTGGGGTCAGTGGAAGAAAAGGAGGATCTGTGCATACAAGATCAAGCAAGCACAGTTTTTACATAAGTCAGAGGATTAACTTCTTAGGTTCCACAGTAAATATAACAACAAGATTGCTTTACTGCACATACACACTGATTTTACAGTTTTATAGTAACACTTTAACACAGAGTGAATTGATTCCATTGCTCACTGTTTATTAACACTTTCCAATAACTCAGATTAGCAGAGATCCTTTTTTTGCACATTGTTTTGACGTGTAATTATTTCCATTTTGTGGACACATTTGACTGTTGTGCCCTCCTATGCCAATTTATTTAAAACGATAGTAAACTTTTTATAACGAAATAAACAAAACACGTTTCTCCCTGCAAGGCAATATCATAATTGCTAGTATGCACCGTGTGGGAGACTGTTGTTAAAAAGAAATACCATGTGGTTTAAGAAGTTGGAAACTATGGCCCAGATTCACATAGAACTGCGGCGGCGTAACGTATCGTAGATACGTTACACCGCCGCAAGTTTTCATCGCAAGTGCCTGATTCACCAAGCACTTGCATGAAAACTTACGCTGGCGGCCACCGGCGTAAGCTCGCGTAATTCAAAGGGGCGTGTGTCATTTAAATTAGGCGCACTCCCGCGCCGGACCTACTGCGCATGCTCCGTTTTGAAATTCCCGCCGTGCTTTGAGCGAAGTGACGTCATTTTTTCGAACGGCGACATGCGTAGCGTACTTTCGTATTCCCGGACGTCTTACGCGAGAACAAAAAAATGTTAGATTTCAACGCGGGAACGACGGCCATACTTTATACAGCACATATGTGTGCTGTGTAAAGTTAGGGCAGCTAAAACGACGACTAACTTTGCGACGGGAAACTAGACTAGCAGCGACGTAGCGAACGCGAAAAACCGTTGTGGATCGCCGTAACTACTAATTTGCATACCCGACGCTGGTTTACGACGCGAACTCCCTCCAGCGGTGGCCGAGGTATTGCATCCTAAGATCCGACAGTGTAATTCAATTACACCTGTCGGATCTTAGGGCTAACTATGCGTAACTGATTCTATGAATCAGTTGCATAGTTAGGAAGACCCTAAAACAGAGATACGACGGCGTATCAGGAGATACGCCGTCGTATCTCTTTTGTGAATCTGGGCCCATGACACCTCCTGGTCTTTAGTGTTGCTCACGAATATTCGTATTGCGAATATTCGGCTCGAATATGGCATATTCGAGTATTCGCGATATATTTCGAATTTCGCGGTGAATATTCGCTATTCCGAATATTCGCATTTTTTTAATTTTATTTTTAAAACAGATCACATCCTATCGACGTCTAAAAGCATTGCTGGTATGATTAGAGACCCTGGGCCGAGTAGCTAAGCTGAGGGGATCCTTTTATGTTGCCGAATATAAAAAAAAAAAATTGCGAATTTTCGCTAATGCGAATGCGAAAATGATTGCGAATTTTCGATAACTGTGGTAGGAGAACTCTGATTGTCTCTGATGCAAAAGGGGGGGGGGTCTTTGTGTATGTTTCTGTTATGAATATTTGTATGTTTGATATTATTTTTTTTTGTAAGAAGGAAAAAATTGCGCATACCTTAAAAAAAGGGGAGAATACAGCAGCAACTCAAAAATGTTATACAACATAAATTAATACAAGACAGAAAATGGAGTCGCTCTACAAGAATAAAAAATATGTCTAGTGACAAGACATGTGGGCAAATTATAAAATAAGCAAGCGCAAATAACTTGTGAAATACACAGTGAAACAAATATATAAAGAAATATAGTCCCAATAATAGAAAAATAATCTTTCATAAAAATGTCTTTGATATGTGAAGTGAAAAAAAGTCCAAAGCATGCAGCATGAACGTGTTCAATCTTCAAGGTGTTTGATTGACAAATGGCTGTGACAGATGGATAGAGTAAAGAATCACCACCAATGCAAAACACTTTTTATTTTCTATTGTAAAATATCACAAATATTCTGAGCCAATCAGAGTGCTCCTTCCGCATTTGCCGAATATTCGCAATTATTTTGTATTGTAAAATATCAAGAATATTCTGAGCCAATCAGAGTGCTCCTTCCGCATTTGCCGAATATTCGCAATTATTTTGTATTGTAAAATATCACGAATATTCTGAGCCAATCAGAGTGCTCCTACAGCATTTGTCGAAATTGCGCAGTAAATATCGCATTCGCATTTTGCGAAATTTCGAAAAAATATCAAGAATATTCTGAGCCAATCAGAGTGCTTCTACCGCAGTTATCGAAAATTCGCAATTATTTTCGCATTCGCAATAGCGAAAATTCGCAATCATTTCATTTCGATAAAATATCACGAATATTCGAATTTAGCGAATATATCTCGAATATTCGACTACATATTCGAGATATATCGCGAAATCGAATATGGCGTATTCTGCTCAACACTACTGGTCTTTACAGGGAATACTATTTTGCAACATGCTTGTATAATGGTATTTATGTTTGGTATTGAATTGTGTCTCTTTCTCTTATATATTTTATTTTTTTATGTTTCCTTTTTTGGGGGATTTTGGTAAGATTTTAGTGTTTTGATCATTTATGTTTGGGTCTAGTTATGAGATTTTATTGAGATTGTTTTTTATTTATTTCCTTTTTTTTGTAATATATTTTAAATTTGATAATCCCTTTTTTAATGCATGTGTTTATTTGTTCCTTTTGTCTCTTTTTACTCTTTATTTACAATTTTACTTTACACATGATGTTTTATTTACAATTTTTTGGTTTTGTTTAAAAAAAAAATGACCACATTCTATGCTGTAGCACTTTACAAGTCAAAATACAGTATGTTGGGATTCCCATCAGGGCCACACTTTCAACGTAGGGGAATAGAGATTGTTCCATTTTTGGTGCTGCATAAGTTTGGGGGTTGTGGACATTAGAAGATATTGGCCCAGATTCAAAGAGATCTGCGCTATATTTGCGGAGGCGCAGGGCAAAGATTTTGCCCTGCGCCCACGCAAATATTTTGCGCTGCCCTCGATTCACGGAGCAGTAGCTCCGTAAATTGCGAGGGCGCGCCGGCAAAATTGCCCGGTGTAAGCACGCGCAATGTAAATGATCCCGCCGGGGGCGGGAATCATTTAAATTAGGCGCGCTCCCGCGCCGAGCGTAGAGCGCATGCTCCGTTGGGAAACTTTCCCGACGTGCATTGCGGCAAATGACGTCGCAAGGACATCATTTGCTTCAAAGTGAACGTGTATGGCGTCCAGCGCCATTCACGAATCACTTACGCAAACGACGTGAAATTCAAATTTCACGTCGCGGGAACGGCAGCTATACTTTAGCATTGGCTGCCCCTACTATTAGAAGGGGCAGCCTTACGCTAAAGATGCCGTACGGGAACTCCATACCTTGCGTACGCAGGGCCCGCGCAACATTGTGAATCGGCGTAAGTATGCAATTTGCATACTATACGCTGACCACAATGGGAGCGCCCCCTAGCAGTCAACGCAAGAATGCAGCCTAAAATCTGCGTGGCATAAGAGCCTTATGCCACGCAGATTTTAGGCTGCAGTCGGCGTAACGAGTTCTCTGAATCAGGAGAACTCGTTACGCCGGCGCAAGTCAGCAATTGCGCTGCGTAACCTATGGTTACGCAGGCGCAATTGCTTACTGAATCTGGGCCACTGACTTTTCCATCAGTCCCACCCTGCAGACAGCTGTGGGTTGAGTTTTTGCTTTTGTTGTGTTTATGCAGTATTTAGTAACAGCAAGTTTCCCATCAGGTCTGTTATTAAGTGATAGATGGATCTTGGTTTCTGCACAAGTTGTAGTGTTATTAAACAACTAATTTGTTGGAAGATGGCCTTTTGGCTGTGCAGTTCCCCATCAAGTCCACTGATGATTTTCCATGGCTTTCTCCCATGAAGTGTTTTGTATTTGGACTTTGTAAAATGCCATTAACAACAGTCTTTTTTTTCGTTAATTGATGTTACTATTTAAGGGAGTGTTTTACTCTTATGACCTGTACACATGATCGGATTTCTGATGGAACAAAATCAGATGGATTTTTTCGTCTGAATTCAGATGAAGCTGACTTTCATCAGTCTTGTATACACACTATCAGACTAAATTCCGACCGTGCCAAAACGCGGTGACGTAAAACACTACGACGAGCCGAAAAAAATGAAGTTCAGTGCTTCCGAGCATGCATCGACTTGATTCTGAGCATGCATGGATTTTCTCCAATGGAATTTCACACAGACTATCTGAATTTACTATTGTTTTTTTTTCATCCTGAAAAATTTAAAACATGTTCTTTTTTTTACACCGATAGAAAAAAGACCGATCGTGTGTACACGACATTACGCTTAAAATGTGATTTTTTGGTATGATTGATCTTATGCTTTAACTTTCTGCTGCCTGTTTGCACTTTAATAAAGAGCCATATGGACTGAGCTACTTTGAAGTCCATTCTGCATATGAATTTTGCAATATTGGAAAACTTTGATGCCTAATTTATGCCATTAGGCTGTCAGTATTTTGCATAAAGCATTCAATATAAAAAGTGGATTGGAGCATGCTTCATTACAAGATAAATCATTCACAATTCCTTTTTTAGCAAGACATACCATTTGTGTTGTTATACATTATTTCCTGAACATTCTTTCAAAATATGGCAGTTCATTTCCCTAGGTCTTAGTGAAAAATATATATTCTTGGAGTAATATTCACTGTCAGTGAGTTAGGCAACATGTGTCATTCTTGCTTGATGACTTTTTCATTTTCTTTAGTAGACATGTAGGGGTACTTGGTAAACAACATCCTTATATGCCATGATTCTGACTGGTAGTGGAAAAAAGGGTCACACACACATTTATGCATGCTGTGATGCACATTCTATCGCTTCTTTCTATACTAGTATTCCACAAATATCAGACCACACAACTGTAGCACCCTCCTAGTTAGACTGTTAGGTACATTTTGTTTTTGGCTTCACTGTAGTGGGTGGAGCAGTGATTGATTGTTTTTGTCTGGTCAGGATTTCCTAAACTTGGCGTTTGATTTCTCCCACCTATGTTTGGAAGAAAGTTACAGAATATAGTGCAGGGGGGCAGACCACCAGTATAAATATTTCTCATGTACCAGCCAATCCCTGGATGGAGGCATACAAAAGGTAGCTTGGAAGGTGAAAAATGCTCAGGGTGAGGTCTTTCCTCTTCAGGGAGAGTCCCAGTCTCATGAGGGTTACTGCCCTTAGGGGAGATTTTCTGAAACAGGAGATTTCAGTCTGGGTCTCAGCAGGAGCTGAGCTGTGGGCCTGGGAAAGAGTGCTAATGGAGTATTTCTGTAGGGCACTGTTCTGAAGTCCTGGTTCTGGAGAAAGACCTTTTTATCTCCTCTACTGAGGATCTACTTGTGGAGGCTGGGTGACAGACAGTTCCAATGTTATTGTGTGTTAAGACCTTGCTGTGGACTTTCTGGGTGTGCTTGTGCAAGAAGGCAATTATGAGGTTGTTACATAGAATAGGGGTGCTCTGATAGAGTCCGTCATATACTGGCCATTCCCTGTTACCTCCAGGAAAGGCTGAGAAGAAGATTTGTGAAAATGTCCTCCTGTTTTTGCTGTTGATAATTTTGAAATACTTTATGACCCTAAACCCCTCTCCTGTCAAAGTGTAAGGGGGCGCACTGCGGGCCCCCCCACCCCAGAGCACCCTGTCCCCATGTTGATGAGGACAGGACCTCTTCCCGACAACCCTTGCCGTTGGTTGTCGGGGTCTGCGGGCGGGGGCTTATCAGAATCTGGGAGTCCCCTCAAATAAGGGGGCCCCCAGATACCGGCCCCCCACCCTAAGTGAATGGATATGGGGTACATCGTACCCCTACCCATTCACCTGGAGGCAAAAAGTAAAAGTTAGTAAACACACAACACAAGGGTTTTTAAAATAATTTATTAGTCTGCTCCGGAGGCCCCCCTGTCTTCTTTATTAGCTCTAATACCAGGGGGGGCTTCTTCTTCCACTCTCCGGGGGTCTTCTCCACTCTCCGGGGGGGGTTTCTTCTTCCGCTCTCCGGGGGGGTCTTCTCCGCTCTCCGGGGGTCTTCTTCTATCTTCGCCGCTCTCCACTGTTGACTCGGCGAACCCCGGTTCTTCTGCAGCTGTCCAGTGCCTTCTTCTTCAGCGCTGGCTGCCTGCTATGTTCGTGTGTTAGCTCAATTACTAACAGGCAGCCAGTGCGGTCTTCTGTGACATCAGGTTCTTCTTCTCCCTTCTTCCGATGTTGACACGTCGCCTCTTCTCACTGCAATGATGGAAGCGCACCTTGCATCCCATTTATATAGGCATCACCGTCCCATCATGCTCCGGTAGGTACCCACGTGGTGGGTGCCTACCCACGTGCACCCACCACGTGGGTACCTACCGGAGCATGATGGGACGGTGATGCCTATATAAATGAGATGCAAGGCGCGCTTCCATCATTGCAGTGAGAAGAGGCGTCGAGTCAACATCGGAAGAAGAAGAACATGACGTCACAGAAGACCGCGCTGGCTGCCTGCTAGTAATTGAGCTAACACACGAAGATAGCAGGCAGCCAGCGCTGAAGAAGAAGGCACCGGACAGCTGCAGAAGAACCGGGGTTCGCCGAGTCAACAGCGGAGAGCGGCAAAGATAGAAGAAGACCCCCGGAGAGCGGAGAAGACCCCCCCGGAGAGCGGAAGAAGAAACCCCCCCGGAGAGCGGAGAAGACCCCCGGAGAGTGGAAGAAGAAGCCCCCCTGGTATTAGAGCTAATAAAGAAGACAGGGGGGGGCCTCCGGAGCAGACTAATAAATTATTTTAAAAACCCTTGTGTTGTGTGTTTAATAACTTTTACTTTTTGCCTCCAGGTGAATGGGTAGGGGTACGATGTACCCCATATCCATTCACTTAGGGTGGGGGGCCGGTATCTGGGGGCCCCCTTTTTTGAGGGGACTCCCAGATTCCGATAAGCCCCCGCCTGCAGACCCCGACAACCAACGGCAAGGGTTGTCGGGAAGAGGTCCTGTCCTCATCAACATGGGGACAGGGTGCTCTGGGGTGGGGGGGCCCGCAGTGCGCCCCCCTGCCCCAGAGCACCCAACCCCCCCATGTTGAGGGCATGCGGCCTGGCACGGCTCAGGAGGGGGGGGGGGCGCTCGCTCGTCCCCACTCCCTTTCCTGACCGGCCGGGTAGCGTGCTTTGTATACGGGTCTGGTATGGATTGTAGGGGGACCCCCTACGTCTAATTTTCGGCGTAGGGGGGGTCTCCTTACAACCCATACCAGACCTAAGGGCCTGGTATGCTCCTGGGGGGGGAACCCATGCCGGTTCTTTCTTTGAAAATTGGCATGGAGTTCTCCCTCTCAGGAATGCATGCCGAGCGACGCTGACAATTTTTCTTTTTTGTTTTTGTTTTCCCGGCGCTTTTTTTTTTTTTCACCCGTCGCAACTTTAGTGTCCCGTCGCAATCCACAAAGCCCGCCGTAAATTACGTTTGCGCGCTGCACGTCGGGAAAATTACGTCACACGCATGCGCAATACGGCCGGCGCGGGAGCGCGCCTCATTTAAATTTTAAACGCCCCCCGGAGAGGAGGACCGCCTTGCGACGGAGGCACTTAAGTTACACGCCGTGTAATTTCTAGGTAAGTGCTTTGTGGATCAGGCACTTAGGTAGAAATTTTAAGTCAGTGTAACTTAACTGCTGAAAGTTAAGTTAGGCAGCTTTTTTGGGAATCAGGCCCTATGTATGCAATGCTACTGAGTCAATCAGACACACAATTGCCATCATTTTTTATTAGTTGGCTTTTATAAGAGTTATTTATTGTTGTTGGTCAACAAAACAATGCCAGTGAAAGTCATTTGAACACAATTTAAAATATTTCATTGTGCAAATATTAAGCCACATTAACAAATTAAATATTGTGCCTGTGGCATTCTCTGTCAGTTAGACAGGTAATCTTCAAAACCCATACGTTTGCTAAAAAAAAAAAGAAAACATTTGAAAATGGCAGGGGCTAGAACACGTTAAGTTGTTTGCTAGCAATGGGATATCCAACTCTGGAGACATACATCCCTCCAGCTAAGTAATATACTGTTGATTTTCATTATTGCTACGCCATTATTTCATCATATGCGCATGGTTTGAATTCCAGGATTTATTTGTTGCTGATGCTTGCTTATTATGTTTCCAATGTGTATTCAATGAATGAATAAATTACCTATATGCTCTATGCCCCTTTTATATTCAGATTAATGTCTAATCCTTTCTAGCCAAAAATTATTTTAGTGGATTACAAATAAAAATTGACATTTTATAATATGCAGAGGTGCTGATAGCCACTGTTTTTTTTTCTTCTGTATTACTGAAGTATACTTAGATGTGCATTAATAGGTCAAGCTTTATACCTGTGTTTCTGACTTGTGTATTTTAGTTTTATTAAAAGTTCCTCCTACACAGCAACATGTTTTAATCCATGTATAATAGACCACAGTTAAAAATAAAGCATGATTTATACAATGCTACGCTAAGTCAATCAGACACAATGGGCCAGATTCTTGTATAACAGCGTAAAACTCGGCGGGCGTAACGTATCTGATTTACGTTACGCCGCCGCAAGTTTTACGGGCAAGTGCTTGATTCACAAAGCACTTGCCTGTAAAGTTGCGGCGGCGTAACGTAAATCCCCCGGCGCAAGTCCGCCTAATTCAAATGATCCGGGTAGGGGGCGTGGATCATTTAAATTAGGCGCGTTCCCGTGCCGAACGTACTGCACATGCGCCGTCCCTAAAATTTCCCGCCGTGCATTGCGCTAAATGATGTCGCAAGGACGTAATTGGTTTCGATGTGAACGTAAATGGCGTCCAGCCCTATTCACGGACGACTTACGCAAACAACGTAAATTTTTAAATTTCAGCGCGGGAACAACGGCCATACTTAACATTGGCTGTGCCTCATATAGCAGGGGCAACTTTACGCGTCGCAAATCTTACGTAAACGTCATAACTTCACTGCGTCGGTCGGGCGTACGTTCGGGAATTCGCGTATTTTGCTAATTTGCATACTCGATCGTGAAAACGACGTCGGCGACACCTAGCGGCGAAAAAAAAATTGCAATTAAGATCCGACAGCGTAAGAGCCTTACGCCTGTCGGATCTAATGATTATCTATGTGTAACTGATTCTATGAATCAGGCCAGGGGCGGACTGGCCTGGGTGACAGGAATGCATCTTCCCCTAGGGCGGCTCTAATGTTCTTTACAAGGGCCGCTGAGCTGGCTTAGAGCAGCAGCTCGGGTGGCAGGCACGGCCAAATTCAGTACTGCAGCGATGATTCTGTTCTGGGCTGACACAGTCTGTGTGTTACAGAGTTCAGCCCAGCCCCTCCCTCCTCCACACGAAGCTCTAACTATCAGGGGGTGGGTGGATCTGCTCTCTCTTTCCCCGCCCACACTTCTGGAAGAACGTGTGTTGTCTGTGAAGAAGATATGTGGGCGGGAAAGTTAAATTGTAAACCTTGAAAAAAAAAAAACAGAGCAGTCTGCTCGGGTTCCACAGCCTTAGAAAAAAAAAAAAAGTGAGCCACCTGGGACTGTCCATTGCCACCAAGTAAGTGACAAGTGAGCCTTCTCCTCCCTCCCTTCCTGCCCCCCCCCTATGCACAGTACTGGACTAGCAGCCTGTAACAGTTTCTTGCCCTCCTATGTTTTTTTGATGTGGGTTCACACACATGTATGCTGCAGTTTGGCCGCAATGCTGGTGTACTGGCACTGTCTTGCTGCGTGTTACCCCAGTCCCATAGACTTCTAATAGGTTGTACATTTTTGCTGCATGTTCTGAAAGTGCACAAAAAGTCCTGCATGCTGCATCTTTGGTGCAATTGCAGAAAATGCAGCAAAAATACACACAACCTAAAAGAAGTCTGAGGGACTGCGGCTATGGAAAACCGCAAGCACACCAGTGCAGTGGTGGCCAGTCCATTAAGGGTGCACGGGCGCTGCCCCCTTCATCATGCCACCCCCTATATGTAAAATTGATAGATCCCTGCCTTGCATGAATCTATTCATGGCCACCGTTCCCACCCCCTATTTAGGTGTCCGTGTCCGGAGGGGGTGTCACAGTGGCTGCATTTGATGGGATACAGTGGCTTCATTTGATGGGGCACAGTGGTTTCATTTGATGGGGCGCAGTGGCTGCATTTGATGGGGCGCAGTGGCTGCATTTGATGGGGTGCAGTGGCTGCATTTGATGGGGCACAGTGGCTGCACTTGATGGGGTACAGTGGCTGCATTTGATGTTGGGTTTTTTTCAGCATTTTTTCAGTTTGCTTGTGCGCCCCCCCCCCCCCCTTAGCAGGCACTGCCACTCCACTGAAAAGTGATCAATGCTCAGGTCACTTTTCAGAGACATTTGACAGGCAGTGAGGAGGTGATATCTAATTTCCTCCCTGATTGTTATTAACCTCCTAAATGCCAGCCCCTCCAGGTAATTCACATTGAACTCCACCTTATTTCCATTACTCTCTGTGGTTATTAAATGTTCTCTCACCTTATTCTTTGCACATCTAATATATAATGGGAGTTCTGGAATTCAGATGGAGTTCAAAGTGAATTTCTACACCTAAGGCCGGGTACTCACGACCAAACATGTATGGTGAAAGCAGTCCGTCGGACCGTTTTCACCATACATGTCTGCCAGAGGGCTTCTGTACGATGGTTGTACACACCATCGTACAGAAGTCCGCGCGTAAACAATACGCGGGGCGTGTCCGCGGTGTCGCCGCGTCGATGACGCGGTGTCGCCACGACAATGACGCGGCGACGTGGGCGGCCCGCCTTTAAAATGCTTCCACGCATGCGTCGAAGTCATTCGACGCATGCGAGGGACGGCGGGCGCCTGGACATGTACGGTAGGTCTGTACTGACGACCGTACATGTCCGAGCGGGCAGAATTCCAGCGGACTGTTTTAAAACAAGTCCAGGAATATTTGTCTGCTGGGAAAAGGCCCGGCGGGCAAATGTTTGCTGGAATTCGGCCCGCTCGCGCCCACACACGACCAAACATGTCTGCTGAAACTGGCCTGCGGGCCAGTTTCAGCAGACATGTTTGCTCGTGAGTATGGGGCCTAAGTGGAGCGCCCCTTTCAGAAGATTTGAGGATATTATTAAACCCAGAGGCTGGCGGACTTAGGCCATCGTAGATAGATTGAAATTCTGCCAGTTCAGCAGAAATTTCAATCAATCAATGTGCAGACTGGTTATACAAAATTCGATCTATCAACTGACTTCAGTACAACCAGCGTGTCCTTTTTTTCTTTTTGTCAATCACTGCTGGCTGCTATAGCTGCCGGCAGTGATCACTGTATTCTGATGGCTGGGAAATGTTCACCTCAGAGCACACAGCGACACATTTCTCTTACAGAAGCATGGCAAATCAAATGCCAGGCCTAGCATTACACCTGTGTGGCTGCAACCAAGTCTGGGCACAAGCCAGCACAGGCTCCTGGAAAAGCAGGAGGGTGGCCAGCAAGGATGAGCATTGGCGTGTTCGCATAGAACACGTGCAGAGCCCGCCAGGAAGTGTGCACGGCGCTGCGCTAATAACAGCCAGGGAGACATTTCACGATCCCTTCAGCCGAGCATCGGGACAATGTCTCCCTGGCTGTGATTAGCACAGCGCCGTGCACACTTCCTGGCGGGCTCTGCACGTGTTCTATGCGAACACACCAGAGTTCATCCTTAGTGGCCAGTAAGAGGAAAGCTGGGTTACTTACATTCTATCCCTGCTGCTTCTAAACCTGCTCCACTGCCGCACCAGGCCCACAATGCCTTTAATCTGGTCCTGGGGGCCAGCGCACAGGCCCGTGCCTGCACATGCACAGCAGCGCCCACACAGAGAGAGTGATCACTTTACATTGACCGCACAGAGAGAGACTGCGCAACATTGCTTCCAGAGAGAAACGGCAATGTGGAGCGATTTTTCTCTCTGTTCCGGCAATGTGGAGCGATTTTTCTCTCTGTTCCGGCAGTGTGGAGCGATTTTTCTCTCTGTGCCAGTAATATGGAGTGATTTTTCTCTCTGTGCCAGTAATATGGAGTGATTTTTCTCTCTGTGCCGGCAATGTGAAGCGGTTTCTCTCTCTGTTTAGACAACATGGAACAGTCTTTCACTGTGCTGGAAATGTGGAGCAATTTCTCTCTCTCTCTCTCTCTCTCTCTCTCTGTATACACTGTGAGCCTGACACACGCTGGCAATGGCAAACAACTGACTACTATTCTCTATTGCAGCCAAAATTATTATTATTTATTTTAAATGTTATCTACTGTGCCACCAGATATATGAGTGGTGAGTGGCACTGGGCACAGTAGTATACGATGTGAGTCTGACACACGCTGGCAATGGCAAACAACTGACTACTATTCTCTATTGCAGCCAACATTATTATAATTTTTTTTAAATGTTATCTACTGTGCCACCAGATATATGAGTGGTGAGTGGCACTGGGCACAGTAGTATACGCTGTGAGCCTGACACACACTGGCAATGGCAAACAACTGACTACTATTCTCTATTGCAGCCAAAATTATTATTATTTTTTTTAAATGTTATCTACTGTGCCACCAGATATATGAGTGGTGAGTGGCACTGGGCACAGTAGTATACACTGTGAGCCTGACACACGATGGCAATGGCAAACAACTGACTACTATTCTCTATTGCAGCCAAAATTATTATTATTTATTTTAAATGTTATCTACTGTGCCACCAGATATATGAGTGGTGAGTGGCACTGGGCACAGTAGTATACGCTGTGAGTCTGACACACGCTGGCAATGGCAAACAACTGACTACTATTCTCTATTGCAGCCAACATTATTATTATTTTTTTTAAATGTTATCTACTGTGCCACCAGATATATGAGTGGTGAGTGGCACTGGGCACAGTAGTATACGCTGTGAGCCTGACACACACTGGCAATGGCAAACAACTGACTACTATTCTCTATTGCAGCCAAAATTATTATTATTTTTTTAAATGTTATCTACTGTGCCACCAGATATATGAGTGGTGAGTGGCACTGGGCACAGTAGTATATGCTGTAAGCCTGACACACGCTGGCAATGGCAAACAACTGACTACTATTCTCTATTGCAGCCAAAATTATTATTATTTTTTTTAAATGTTATCTACTGTGCCACCAGATATATGAGTGGTGGGTGCGGCACTGGGCACAGTAGTATACGCTCTGAGCCTGACACACACTGGCAATGGCAAACAACTGACTACTATTCTCTATTGCAGCCAAAATTATTTTTTTTTTTTTTAAATGTTATCTAGTAGTATACGCTGTGAGCCTGAGACACACACACACACACTGATATACTAGCCCTAAAAAGGTCTGTTTGGGGTGCTGTCAGGACGCTGTCCTTACAGCAGAGATCAGATGAGTCTTTCAGGACTGGAGTGGACACTGAAAACACTGGTCTAGCTATAGATTTCCCTATTAAAACAGCAGCAGCTACACTGTCCCTCCTCTCACTAAGACTGCAGGTTCTGAATGGTTCTAAAATGGATGCTGTCCAGGAGGTGGGAGGGTCTGGAAGGGAGGGTATGCTGCTGATTGGCTGGAATGTGTCTGCTGATTGTGAGGTACAGGGTCAAAGTTTGCTCAATGATGACGAATAGGGGGCGGATCGAACATCGCATATGTTCGCCCGTGGCGGCGAACAAGCCATGTTCTCCGGGAACTATTGTCGGCGAACAGTTCTGTACATCACTATAGGTATGATGTGTACTGTTACCCACTGGCATACTTATTTGGCCTTTACAGTAAGTGTGACAAAATCTTATTATTGAAGCACCCCACAGTTCACTCACCACCATCTGCACTCCACATGCCTCTCTTTACCTCTAACCTGCACAATGTACCCTCTGTGCCTGCACTCTTTTACCTCTCCTTTCTTCTCACCATCATGGTTGGGCCAGCTCTTATTACTACTATTAATTTACCCTCTCCCTTCTACTAAGCGTGAGCATGTTTTCCAACAATCTTAGTCCATAACTTTATTCCCCTCTGCTGTTTCCCACTCTTGCAGGATGTGCCCCACTTTGAGCACACACTGCCACTCAACCACATCATCCTCCTTGTCCTCCTATCCTCCTCCCCCTCCCAGATCATTGTACTCCTGGCCAATGCACCCCCACCCAGGCAGTTTTTCCTTTTTTTTTTCAGCTTATACAAAACTATTCTGTACAGGGAAGGCTGGCAAAGCTACCCCCCCCCTACTGCTTCTATGCCTTCAGAATCAGTGTGATGGACACTACAATGATTACCAAGTGCACAAATGTACCCAGGTCTTATGTAGTGTACTAGCTACGGTGCACCACATGTGACTGGAATTATTTTGGGACCACATGGAACCTCTATTGGAAAGCAGTGATGAATTTTGGCATGTTTGGACAAGGATTTGACATGCAGATTAAGGGTGGGGAAAGTCCCAGCCACAGATGATTTGCCTATTACGGTGACAACTTCCCAGAGGACTTAGCTCTTTGTACAAGCACTGCCAAGGTCATCACTATTGGAGATAGCTCTAAAAAAAAAGTTGGCATGACCAGATCCTACAGCCTGAGCAGCATGAGGCCGTGTACAGACGACCAAACATGTACGATGAAACCGGTCCGCCGGACCGTTTTCACCGTACATGTCTGCCCGGGGATTTCTGTATGGGGGCTGTACTCACCATCATACAGAAATCCGCTCGTAAACAATACGCGGGGCGTGTCCGGGCCGTGCCGCGACGATGACGCGGCGACGTGGGCGGCCCTGCCAGTTCAATGCTTCCACGCATGCGTCAAAGTCATTCGACGCATGCAAGGGATGGCGGGCGCTCGGACATGTACGGTAGGTCTGTCCAGAAATATTTGCCCGCTGGAAAAAGGCCCGACGGGCAAATGTATGCCGGAATCCTGTCCGCTCGGGCCTACACACGACCGAACATGTCTGCTGAAACTGGTCCGCGGACCAGTTTCAGCAGACATGTTCGGTCGTGTGTACGGGGCCTGAGACATAAAGGGGAATGTACTAAAACTGGAGTAGACAGGATCTGGAGCAGCTTTGCATAGTAGCAAATCAGTTTTCTTTATTCCCCTCTGCTAACTCCCACTCTTGTAGGAAGTGCCCCACTTTGAGACACACTACCATTCAACCTCATTGTCCTCCGCCTGCTCTCACCACTGTGCCTGTAAACCTCCCCCACCCCCACTGATCATCTTACCATCCAAAACCTTGTCTGTTCTGGAATGGGCACACTTTTGCTAGTTTTTAGAATTAGAGAGCACAAAGACAGATGCTTCAGTCTTTAAGGTACATTAAGCTAATGTTGGTAGCCAATTTTTCACTTGAGCAATTGATGCTATGAGACAGAACTGATTAAAGATAACTAGTGAAACAAATTCTCTGCCCTGTATTTTATTTAAATAAATGTATACTTGCTTCATTTGCTTATATCAAAGATCTTACTGAAATTTTGGTGTTTGTGAAGTGGGCTGTACTGCTGCTCTGCATATCGCTACTTCTAAGCCGTGCTCTGAATGTTGATGTACTGACTACTACTTAGCATCAAATTATTTCAATGAGCTGTGTTTTCCCAGTAGATCTGTGAGAAATGTGCATGTTCAGCACAAACCCACAGGGAAAACTCAACATGAAAATAACTTCAAACGTCTGTGTTTGCAATACTCATTTAAATTATCTTTAATTGGCAACAAAGACATGTTTATTGATGCCTCTACTAGAGTTACACAGATTTGTTGTTTTATTGCAGACAAGTCCAATGTCCCGAAGGCTAAATCACAAAAAAGTTATTGTAGATTAAAGCTGAAAATTGCTGTCTCCTTGCTGTCCATGTTGCTACCCTAAGATAAAATATATACATTCTGGCCCATAGCAACCAACCAGATGTTAGTTTTCACATTCTTATTATATCTAGTAAAAGAAAACATGTGATCTAAATATTTATTCAATGAGCTTCAGGTTTTCTTACCATTTTAATTATTATGTTCCAATGGTTTATTAGATGTGTTTTTTTCGACAACAAGGCCTGTAAAATGCCCCTGTAATGAGAGAATAATGTGGACTTTCACCTATGAAATGCTTGTGCCTGGCTGTTTTGGGCTTCAATACTTTAGGATTTACTGATCTGGAACAAGTACACAGAAAAGGAAATGAGTATGAAATCAGAACTCCTTATTTAAACACTTGTTGCAGGTCAGTGAACAAGCTAGAGAATTTGGCAATATACCCAGGAAGCTATTATGCTTCAAAGTAAAAAAGCAATGGCTGGCCCCATGTTTTCCTACCAACAGGTGTGTTTTAAAGTATACCACTCAGTAACTTTACAAGTTAGCATAGACTTATGACATGTCACAATACACAGCCACATAATTATTATTATACAGGATTTATATAGCGCCAACTCTGCGCTTTACAATGTAGGGAGACACTACTCCAACAGTACAATTTAAAACTAGAGGGTTAAATGAGCCCTGTTCCTGCGAGTCTACAATCTAAGAGGGAGGGGCTGGTGAAACAAAAGGTAGGGACTGTGAGGGATGAGCTGATGAGGGGAGTAGAGGATTTGGTTGTAAGCTGGAGGCAGGATAGGCCACCCTGAAGAGACGAGTTTTTAGGGATCGCCTAAAAGTGGACAGAGTAGGAGATAGCCGGGTAGATTGGGATAGTGAGTTCCAGAGGATGGGAGAGGCTCTGGAGAAGTCCTGGAGATGAGCATGGGAAAGGGAGACAAGGTAGCTAGAGAGCAGAAGGTCTTGGGAGGAGCAGAGAGGATGGTTTTGGTGATATTTGGAGATAAGATTGGTGATGTAACTCAAAGCAAAATTGTGAATGGCTTTGTACAGTATGTTCTTGTTAGTGATTTGAATTTTACTTTCAAAGATTTTTATTTTCAAAGGAAAAAAAACAAAAATCAGGGTATAAAAGGTACAGAACAATCATTCATACAATCACAGAGACAAAAAAACAAATGGAAAACTGAACACGAATATCGGGGAAGATATGATGTCATGGAAGAGTAAAGGGCCTGCCCCATTTAGTAACCAAAATGAAGCAATAGCAATAAACGACAGGGATACTTAGACATATAGCATTAAAATTAGGAGAAACCCCAAAATTAACCCTGAAAATACTCAAATAAAGTATAGAATCTTCCTCCACTTTGAGCCAAATAAACATGAGAGTGGCCCCAACCCAAACCCAAGAGACTCAAATCAAGAGGGCATCCGGAAAATCCCCCACCCACCAGCACCCCAGAAGGGAACTCACTGTGCCAATGGGGGGAGGTCCCCCAAACCGCCCAAACCCAAACAAGAGTCCCCACATAAACAAACTATTCCCTGGATCAACGTCAAGGGGAGTAAAAGCGGCAAAAAAACATTTGTTCAAAAGAGAGAAAGGGAAAGCACAAAATGAAAAAAAAGGGGGAGCAGAAAAGTGGGGAGAAAAAAGCAGGGAAGAACAAAGAGAAAAAAAAAAAAAAGGGGAGAGAGAGGGAAGGGTAAGAGGGGACAATACCAATACGATCAGCAAAGATAAACTAAACAATAATTATTTAAGTACCCGGGATGAGGGAGATACCCATAAACTGACCCCACACCAATTCAAAATTAGGTATTGAATCATTTAACATAGCATTCACCTTTTCCTGAGACATTATCCATGAGATCTTCCTGAACGCCACCTTACTAGAGACACTTGGCATTTTCCAGGCTTTGGCCAATGTAATTTTCGCCCCCAGTAATATAAAGTGAATTAATCTACGTGTCGGTTTAGAGATTCCAGAAAGATGAGCGTTCAGCAAGACGAATTCTGGATGCCTCGTAATCTCATAATCAGTAACTCTCTTTACAGTCAAAAGGACCTTCCTCCAAAAAGGCCTGATCCTGGGACATTCCCACCAAATGTGAGCGAAAGAGCCCAACAGCTGACACCCCCGAAAGCATAGAGGATCAGCCGAAGGGAAAATTTTCGCCAATCTAGTGGGTGTAAGGTACCATCTAGTCAGGACCTTCAGGCTAGCTTCCATGAGGGATACATTGATGATACCTTTAAATGCAGAAAAGACAGCTATCTGCCAGGTCTCCAAGCTCCACTTAAACTGAAAGTCCTCCTCCCAAGCCTGCATGAATGAGGACTTATCAGCAGGAGAGGAAAGTGACGCATAGATAACAGAGATACCCCCTCTCCTCTCGATGGACTGGCTACACCATAATTCAAAATCAGTGAATTTGGGAGGGGATGGTTTTGAGGACCAAATGCTATGGAGAAAATGGCTAATTTGATTAAAGCGAAATCTCTCCGAGTGCGGAAGTTCAAAATTACTCACACAATAAGCAAGGGAGATAGGACCACTAGTAGTGATTTGAATTTTATATGTTGGGCAATGGGACACCAGTGGAGGGATTGGCAGAGAGGAGTGGCGGACCCTGAATGGTTGGTAAGGTGGTTGAGTCTGGCAGCAGCATTTATGATAGACTGAAGAGGGGATAGCTTGCGGAGAGGTAAGCCAGTGAGGAGGGAGTTACAATAGTCAAGGCAAGAGATAACAAGGGAGATAATAAGTTGCTTAGTGGTCTCTCTCGACAGTTTGAAAGAGGTGCATTTTGGAGATGAAGTCTGGACAATTTGGACAGTGATTTGGGGCTGAAAGGACAGGTCAGAGTCTAGGATTACATCTAGTACCTTGGCATGAGGTGAGGGACTGATGGTTGTATTATTGATCTTGATGGAGAAGTCAGGGCAAGGGGAACATATTAACCCGTTCCTGACCATTTTTGGCAACTCCTTTACAACTATCCAGTATTTGGTTAACGTGGAAGATTTTTTGGGAGGATGATGGGGGTCCTCCTCCATAATGCACCCACTGCAACAATACTATTTCCCTTCCACCTCCTCCTCATGCCCTGCCCCTACCTGTTGTGCCCTTACAGTGAACCAGTTTGGATAAAGTAGAACCTGGAACACCAGGAAGTCCTCCTCTTTCTAGTCTGCTGTACATCAAGTGCCCTGTCTATAATGCCATGCAATACAGTACGTAAATCCTGTATGAGATGCCACTGAGGAGTGCGGAAAAGAACCCCAGATCTTCTTATTCTGTCCTTGTGCCATATTTGCACAGGTACCTGTACTCATTTATGACCCACTGATGCATGTGCAACCACTGAAGCATGGCCAGGGTAGTGTTTATTTAGGGGGGCATGTAAGAAATCTGCCAGTTGGCAGGCAGATGGAGTTCCTGCTTAATTTCACCTAGGTAATCACTGGTTGGGTATGAATGGTTGAACTGGCTAAAAGCTCTTCTAGCCTGCCTCAGAAGATTGTATAAGCCAGGGTACATATCCAGGAACTATTGCACTATTAAGCTTAGGACAGTGCCAGACAAGGCATGTGTGTAAACTTCCCTGATGAGGGGTAAACATCCAGTTTGTGCCGTTGGCCTTTGCTGGCACAAGATGGTATTGGGTTTACCCTCTCTCGGCCTGCACTTACAGAGCTGACATCTTTATCCCACTGTGGCTCCTGTTCCTTAGACATATCAACTGCAGTACTATGTGACATCTATTTGTCTGAACCACTGCATAGCTTCTTAAATGCTTGTGAGGGATTGGTGTGACAGAGGGCAGCTCAGCAGAAGAAGACATTAAAGAAGAGGGGGTGGAGGTGACTGCTATGTCACTGTCACCAGTTTAAAGGAATCATAGTGGCTCTACCAGTTGGCACTACAGTTTTCCTCATCCTTCATCCTTCCTGGCTGCCAACTGGGCCATGAACAAAATATACCATCCCTGTCCATACTTGCCTGTGGACATGGAGACTGTGCTGCTTACCATATGTTCCAGTGATGTGGAAATATTCCTCTCCATGATGGTGGAGGACATGGATGACCTTACAGGCAAAGAAGCTTGGGAACCTGCCACTATGTTACAGTACAGGCCACTAATTCACAAAAGGGGTCAGAATCCACTAGCTGGAAAGGCAGGAACTGTAAAGCCAGCATTTTGAAGAAGCTGGCATTGAGGCAAAGGGCATAGACTTGGCTGGGGTATATTTTTTTTATTGCATTCCAGCAGATACATTTGCCTGCTGAAGGCTGAAGCTGTAGATCATGGAGTCGGGTTGGCAGAATCTGAAGGTTGCAGCCTATGCTTGCCTCTACTCTGCGTGGCCCCATGATAACCCTCTACTCCATTGAATACGTTTTTGATACCCCATAGCCATTTTTTATCCCTATTTCTGGAGGATACTGATGGGTAATCTTACATAGTGGGGGTAGAAGTGGAAAGGGAGATCCTGTAAGGAGGAAGAGCATGAGTGCAACCATTTTTCTGCAGACCGCTAGCATTCAGGTGCTCCTACCACGAAGCTGCACAGTGAAACGTGACTGCGCAGTGAAACTTTGATTCTAAAGAAAAAATGGAGACCCCAATTAGCCGGCATATGGGCTTATTTCATCATTTTGATCGTTTTGAGATGCGTTTCTTTGCCTTGGAACATATCCCTCCAGGAGACCGTGGAGGAGATTATGATAAACAGCTCCTACAGAAGGAAGCCAAATGGATTCACCATGTATCAGCCCTCAAAGCGCCTGGTTTGAACGATGGGTTCAGCTTCAAACCATTTCTCTAAATCTATGTCTCTCTGTTTTTTTTATTTCTTTAATATTGTGTTCCCTCTATTGGCATTTGCTGATAAATATATATATGTAGTGTTATTCACAATTTGTATCTAATGTACAGTCAGTGTATTATCTCAACACAGATTTTCTACTGGGCTTTCTAACTGAACCTGTGGGCACTCAATCCAAATGTGTTTAGTATCCAATAAAGCTGGCTCCTTGCTCCTTGCTGAGAGTGGATCTGATGTGGAATTTCTGATCAGAAGTGGAATTTTGAATACAAGTGGAAGAGTTAAAAAACAGGATTTGCTTTTAGCTCCTTTTAACTGTTTCTGATTGCAAGTGTTGAATTGTTTGTCTCTTTTCTCTGACACTTTTTAAACAGCTTTTTTTTCTTTCTGCTAATTAAGGGGAGTGTTTAATTGTTAACAGGTGAGTATATAAGTGTCTGTAAAAACTCCATAAGAGCTGGCTCCTTGCTGAGAGTGGATCTGATGTGGAATTTCTGATCAGAAGTGGAATTTTGAATACAAGTGGAAGAGTTAAAAACCAGGATTTGCTTTTAGCTGCTTTTAACTGTTTCTGATTGCAAGTGTTGAATTGTTTGTCTCTTTTCTCTGACACTTTTTAAACAGCTTTTTTTTCTTTCTGCTAATTAAGGGGAGTGTTTAAATGTGAACAGGTGAGTATATAAGTCTCTGTAAAAACTCCATAAGAGCTGGCTCCTTGCTGAGAGTGGATCAGAAGTGGAATTTTGAATATAAGTGGAAGAGTTAAAAACCAGGAGTTTAAAACAAGAGTTAAGACAGGAGTCTTCTAAAACTGTAAGTATCATCTTAATCTTCATACAAGTAATTATATTGTAACTGGGAAATGAGTGCTAGCAGGGTTGAAGGTTTTGCTCAGTGCACAGTGTGTCACATGTATGCAAAATTGGTGCAACAGCTCCAAGATGGATACCGCTGTGACAGATGTGAACAGGTTGCCCTTCTGGAAGCTCATATTAGAGATCTGGAGGAGCAAGTTGCAACACTGGGTAGAAATGACAACCTTGAAAGGGGTCCTCTGCTCGCTGAGCAGGTGGTCAGTAAGGTTGATGTGGAGGGGCAAGTCAGGATTATCAGATAGGGAGATGGGTTAATGTAGTTAGAGGGAGTGGAAGGGGCGTGAAGAAAGGGAAGGCCAGTCCTGTATTTGTGCATCAAAACAAATTTGCCAAGTTGTGTGATGTGGAGGTGGCAAACACAGAGGTGGTAGATGTTACTGCTACCCCTAACAGCCGGGAGAGCAACCCATCTAGTAGAGGTGGGGAGGGGAGTGCAGGTAGGCCTAGACAGATGGTGGTAATAGGGGATTATATAATCAGAAGGACTGATAGAATAATTTGTCGCCAGGATCGCTTCAACTGAATGGTTTGCTGTCTCCCTGGTGCCAGGGTTCGGCATGTGGTGGACCGGGTGGATAAATTACTGGGAGGGGCTGGGCATGACCCAGCTGTCTTGGTCCATGTTGGAACCAATGACAGTATATATGGAAGGTGGAGGCTCCTTAAGAATCAATTTAAAGAACTAAGCTGCAAGATGAAGGGAAGGACCTCCAAGGTGATATTCTCTGAAATATTGCCTGTGTCATGCGCAACACAGGAAAGGCAGGGGGAGATTAGAGAGCTGAATGCATGGCTAAAGACCTGGTGTAGGAAGGAGGGATTTGGGTTTCTAGAGCACTGGGCTGACTTTTCATTGGGGTGCAACCTATATGCTAAAGACGGTTTGCACTTGAATGGAAGGGGGTCTGCTGTGCTGGGGGAGAGGTTTATGGGAATGCTGGAGGAGTATTTAAACTAGGATTGAGGGGGGAGGGTGAACTAGAATTACATCGGGCACACAGGTCAGCTAGGGGTCAGACATTAATGTAGAGTGGAATGGGGATAGATGGGGGGAGGGTTATGGCAGGTGACAAGAAAGTTCCCATGTTGCAAACAGCCATTGGAAATAATAGTGCCATTTGTACTACTATAAATTATATGAAAAACACAAGAGAAAAATGAAACAATACATTTAAGTGTTTGTTCACCAATGCCAGAAGTCTGTCAAGCAAAACAGGTGAGTTGGAAGCTCTGGCGCATGAGGAGAGCTATAATGTAATCGGTATTGCTGAAATTTGGCTTCAATCCTCACATGACTGGGCTATTAATATTCCTCTTTCGGAAAGACAGGGTAAAAAGGAAAGGTGGAGGGGTCTGTCTCTATGTGAGAAGTGACCTCAAAGCAAGCGTGAAAGAAAACCTGGCTGATGGAGAGTGTGATGAGGCTGAAGCATTATGGGTGGAACTGCATACAGATTTGCGTAGTTCAAAATTAATCATTGGAGTTTGTTATAAACCACCCAATGTTAATGAGGAGGTGGAGACTCAGCTCCTTGCACCAATGGAAAGGGCTGCAAGGGCTGGGACGGTGATAATAATGGGGGATTTTAACTACCCAGAAATTGACTGGATTAATGGCACTTCTGGGATAGTTAAAGGACAAAAATTTAAAAACCTATTGCAGGATAATTTTATGGTGCAGTTTGTTGAGGCCCCAACTAGGAATGATGCTCTGTTGGACCTGATAATCTCAAACCATGCAGAGCTTATTACTAATGTTCAGATAAAGGAACACCTGTGTAGCAGTGATCATAACATGATTTCATTTAATGTTAACTATAAGCAAGAAATACATACAGGAAATATTAAAACACTAAATTTTAAGAGAGCAAATTTTCCAAGGATGAGGGCTGCTCTCCAGGACTTGGACTGGGAGGGACTATTGGCACTGATGAACACAGAACAGAAATGGTAATTCTTCAAAAAGACTGTGTGGAACCTCACTGCAAAGTATGTTCCCATGGGCAATAAGTTTAAAAGGCTAAAAATAAAACCTATGTGGCTCACGGTCAAAGTTAAAAAAGCTATAAACAATAAGAAAGAAGCTTTTAAAAAATATAAAAATGAAGGAACACTAGTGTTGTTTAAATGTTACAAAGAATATAACAGGATATGTAAAAAGGAAATCAAGGATGCAAAAATTCAAAATGAACGACAGATTGCAAAAGATAGTAGGACAAACCCCAAAAAAATCTTTAAATATATTAATAGTAAAAAGGTGAAGTCCGAGCATGTAGGCCCCTTACAAAATAATCTAGAGTGGGTGACTGGGGACAAAGAGAAGGCAAATTTATTAAATGCTTTCTTCAGCTCTGTGTATACAATGGAGCATGGGGGAGCTCATGTCCAAAATGGGGGAGGGAGTGACACAGCCCCAAATCCACAATGGCTCAAAAGTGATATGGTCCAGAAATATTTAGACAGAATAAAGGTGGATAATGCACCTGGACCTGATGGCATCCACCCACGGATCCTAGGTGAGTTGAGCTCTGTCATTTCAAAGCCACTGTATTTAATATTTAGGGACTCATTAATGACAGGAATAGTACCACTGGATTGGCGCAGGGCCAATGTGGTGCCCATATTTAAAAAGGGATCAAAGTCTTTACCAAGTAACTATAGACCTGTTAGTCTAACTTCTATAGTTGGGAAGATACTGGAACGTTTAATAAAAGACCACATGGATGAGTTCTTGTTGGAAAAAAACTATTTAAGCAGCAGACAGCATGGATTCATGAAAGACAGAAGTTGTCAGACAAACCTGATTTCCTTTTATGAAGAGGTAAGTAAAACCCTGGACAGAGGCGTGGCTGTGAACGTGATATATTTGGATTTTGCAAAAGCGTTCGATACAGTTCCGCACACACGGCTCATGTGTAAGGTAAGGTCTACAGGATTGGATATATCAGTTTGTAAATGGATAGAAAACTGGCTGAAAGACAGAATTCAGAGAGTCGTGGTTAATGATTCTTACTCTGAATGGTCCAATGTTATCAGTGGAGTACCCCAAGGTTCAGTGCTGGGACCCTTACTTTTCAATATATTTATAAATGATATTGGTTCTGAGATCAAAAGTAACATTTCTGTCTTTGCAGATGACACCAAGCTATGCAGTGGAATAACGTCCTTGCAGGATGTCGCCAATTTACAAGCTGACCTCAATGCTCTGTCTAATTGGGCGACTGAGTGGCAGATGAGGTTTAATGTTGATAAATGTAAAGTTATGCACTTAGGGAATAAGAATATGCATGCATCATACATGCTAGGGGGAGTACAACTGGGGGAATCTGAAGTGAAGAAGGATCTGGGGGTCTTGGTAGATCATAAGCTCAATAATAACATGCAATGCCAAGCTGCGGTTTCCAAAGCGAGCAAAGTCCTTTCTTGTATTAAGAGAGGTATGGACTCCAGAGACAGAGATATAATTTTGCCCTTGTACAAATCATTAGTAAGACCTCATCTGGAATATGCAGTTCAGTTTTGGGCACCAGTTCTCAAAAAGGATATCGGAGGACTGGAGAAAGTGCAGAGAAGGGCAACCAAACTGATAAGAGGCATGGAGGAGCTCAGCTATGAGGAAAGATTAGAGGAACTGAATTTATTCACTCTTGAGAAGAGGAGAATTAGGGGGGATATGATCAACATGTACAAATATATAAGAGGTCCATACAGTGGACTTGGTGTTGAGTTATTCACTTTACGGTCAACACTGAGGACAAGGGGGCACTCTTTACGTCTAGAGGAAAAGAGATTTCACCTCCAAATACGGAAAGTTTTTTTCACAGTAAGAGCTGTGAAAATGTGGAACAGACTCCCTCCAGAGGTGGTTCTGGCCAGCTCAGTAGATTGCTTTAAGAAAGGCCTGGATACTTTCCTAAATGTACATAAAATAACTGAGTACTAAGTTTTGTAGGTAAAGTTGATCCAGGGTAAATCCGATTGCCTCTCGGGGGATCAGGAAGGAATTTTTTCCCCTGCTGTAGCAAATTGGATCATGCTCTGCTGGGGTTTTTTGCCTTCCTCTGGATCAACTGTGGGTATGGAGTTGGGTGTATGGGATTGTACTGTGTTTTTTATTTTGTTTGTTTATTTTTTGTGGTTGAACTGGATGGACTTGTGTCTTTTTTCAACCTGACTAACTATGTAACTATGTAATGCTGACCCTTGGACATTTGACCTATGCATATGTCCATATACCTCTATACTAGCTTTTGCTATTGAGTTTATATGTCCTTTTGGTTTGATCTTCTCTGGTCTTGCCACATCCTTTTAATATGTATAAAGGGTTTTTTTTGTATCTGCCACCTTTTTCTGCCTCCTAGAGGGCCACTTCTCTGACCCGCTCCCAACTGTTTGACTGGCTATACGGGCACTAGGCGCGCACTCGGTGTTAGGGACCATTGGTCAAAACTTTACCCCTGGGTGATCCCTTACAGCTCTCAATTGACACCCCCTTTTTTCCTTGCCTCATTTTCCACCCAGAAGCTGGTCAGGCCCCTGTTTGGGCGACCTTTCCAGGTTCCAAGATGGCGCCCGCACCATCGGCGTCATCTCCCACGCCATCTATGTGCTTGTGCGCACGCGCTGCCGCTGGACACGCCCATCTGGGCGGGCGGCCGCTTCGTGTACACACCTGCACTCCATGGCCTCAAGGCAATAGGCTAAGGGATGTCTTCTGACATCTGTTAACAGCCCGCCCCCGGCGGCAAACGTCAGACGCCGCACCTGGGGGGTATTTAAAAGCACAGCGATGGCTACTACAACTGACTGGGCTGTTTGGCCCTGGACGCTATCACTGCTGACAATCCAGCTTCATCTTTTGTTGTATATATTCAGGTATGTTTTATTCATCTTATTCCTGTCACTCTTTGCTATTTATGAGCTATGGGGCTATGCAGGCTTTGCAGGCTTCATGTCTCTGTCAACATCTTTTTTCAAACCCAGTTTGACTGTGACTGTTTACTGTTTGTTTAACCACTTAAGCCCCGGACCAATATGCTGCTAAATGCCCAAAGGCGTTTTTACAATTCGGCACTGCGTCGCTTTAACAGACAATTGCGCGCTCGTGCGACGTGGCTCCCAAACAAAATTGACGTCCTTTTTTCCCCACAAATAGAGCTTTCTTTTGGTGGTATTTGATCACCTCTGCGGTTTTTATTTTTTGCGCTATAAACAAAAATAGAGCGACAATTTTGAAAAAAATTCAATATTTTTTACTTTTTGATGTAATAAATATCCCCCAAAAACATATATAAATTTAATTTTTTTCCTCAGTTTAGGCCGATACGTATTCTTCTACCTATTTTTGGTAAAAAAAATCGCAATAAGCGTTTATCGATTGGCTTGCGCAAAATTTATAGCGTTTACAAAATAGGGGATATTTTTATTGCATTTTTATTAATTATTTTTTTATTTACTACTAATGGCGGCGATCAGCGATTGTTTTTGTGACTGCGACATTATGGCGGACACTTCGGACAATTTTGACACATTTTTGGGACCATTGTCATTTTCACAGCAAAAAATGCATTTAAATTGCATTCTTTATTGTGCAAATTACAGTTGCAGTTTGGGAGTTAACCACAGGGGGCGCTGAATGTGTTAGGCTTCACCTAGTGTGTGTTTACAACAGTAGGGGGGTGTGGCTGTAGGTCTGACATCATCGATTGTGTCTCCCCTATAAAGGGGATGACACGATCGATGCGCCGCCACAGTGAAGCACGGGGAAGCCGTGTTTATACACGGCTCTCCCCGTTCTTCAGCTCCGGGGAGCGATCGCGACGGAGCGGCTATAAACTAATAGCCGCGCCATCGTCCCGGATAGCTCCCCGAGGGAATCCGCCTGCCGCACGCAGCGGGGGGGTCCCGATCGGACCCCCCACCCGCTAGAAGGCAAGGACGTATATATACGTCCTTCTGCCTGTCCGTGCCATTGTGCGGACGTAAATGGTCGTGCGTCGGGCGTTAAGGGGTTAAACAGCTATCCAATTTGGACTGTTTTGGCTGCTGCATATGCCTCAATTGGCGGCGGAGATTGTAATCTACTGAAGGTCTCCTCATCATTGCAGCCATTTCACTTTTGACCCTATGTCTGAGCAGCGAATTACCAGGTATTTATTACACAAATTGAATGCCTCATTCAGGCACAGAAATTAACCATTTCTGTGTCTTTGACCTCTTTTTTGGCTTGATTTTATGCAACCATTTTTGGATTTATTATTAATTTTTTTCATTTTCGCTTTTATTTACTAAAGCCCTTATCTTCAGTGTGGGATGGACCGGACCTTGGGGGCACTCTTTTGAGGCAGTTATTGGGAATTTTTGTTTATCATATTCCTTTCTCCAACTTTTTACTGAATCTTAATATTGTCTTCACCACGCGTTTGGATTGAATTTCTTGCCCTATGGGTAAGTGGTTTGCCTAGTAGTAACTATGTGATGTATTTTCATTTGTTTATGTATATGCATCTTACATTGTTGTGATAAACTGTTTTCCTCTCTCTTTTTTATCGGTTTTTATGTAAAAACGCTTACCTAAATATATAAACTTGTTATAAGTATGTGTATTGTGCATTGAGCATGTCAATTGATTATTGTCTCAATGTTTGATTTCTTATATACGATTATATTTTCTTCTTTTATAGTATTTCTTGTACAAGCTCCTGATGAAGCCCTGCTCAGGGCGAAACATGTTGGGCATCCTGTGTACAGGTTTTCTTTGTGGCTTCTTTTGAAGCCACTCGTATCCTTATAGGATCAAAATGTGGTTATGTTTATTTCCATTTTAATTATGTATATAAAAATCAAATAAATTATGTATTTTTCTACTTGATCTATTTCTTCTTTATTGAGACACCGTTAAAGTCCCTGGGTTTGTTACCCTCCCCTTCCCATTTCCTTTTTTGATCAATATATGGGATGTGGTGTCTTGATTTGACCTCCTATGCCTCACATTTGTTTAGTGAAACGTTATGTCTTTTTATACACCTGGTACCCAAATTACATTGTCATGCTTGATATGCTTTGAACAGACTCTGAAAATTACTATGGTCTTGTCTGAAGCACATGTGTTTAAATAGGCCCAGCTGATCTCTGGGTAGTGGACTGGGGAAAAACAGTGCCCTGCACCCATAGTGCTGCCATCTGGTGGAAAAGGGTGGCTGCTCCTGTTACTTCGCTGTGAGTGGCCACTGGATGACATCCTGCCTCACTGATGCTGTGCTTCTCCTTCACTGTCTTCCTCTACTAAATCTGGCACCCAGATACAGTCAGAGGCCTCATCATCTCCCCCCCCCTTCCTGCTTTTTGGCAGTAGACTGAAGGTGCAGGAATATCTGGGCCAATTGGTTCTTCCTGTCTTTTGTCACTTCCCTCAATCCTCCCATTTCTCTCTTACTCAGATATACTTATTTGCTATGCATTCTCTTTCAGCAATTTGCTCATACCATGCTCAAATTATTTTGTCAACTTTCCTGTTTCAGTTGGCAGATGAAAGGTAGAGGATGATGAAAGCTTGGCTAACCTCTCCGCTGCCTCTTCTGCATGCTCTGGCTCTAAAGCATACCCTCATATATAGTACACATGTCCTGCCTCTAGATGCTGTACCATTATCACTGCTTCAGCCTTTGGATAAGTAAACTGCTAGACTCCTTAAAGCTGCCAGGAAACCCTTCTGTCTCTGCCTTTGAACTTCCCTGACATTATGTTAATGTGTGACGTATTCCCTACTTTTATTAGAAACTATAGCAAATTCTGTATGTGGGGGGTGTGAAATGTGGTGCTTAGGTGCCCTATAAACTGCAGGTTTTTTTTGTGGACTAAACTGCACCACAATAGTATGCGGTGCAAACAAAGAGCATTTTTTGTGGTATCAACAACTTCATACTAATATTGCTACTGCTGACCCCACAAAAAGTAAATAAATGACCATAAAAAATTTAAACACAAACAACAAACTCAAATAAAATAGAGCTCAAGGATAAAAAAATGTATACAAAATAAATAAAACAATACATATAAACTAAATCTTCTTTTTTGAAATGGAAGAATATAAAATGATGTAAATACTAACTTAGAAAAATGGGGGGAATAAACAAGAAAACACCCCAAGCAAAAAATAAAGGAGGACCTTAAATCTTTAAGGAAGTATTTTGTTTAGACTTGTGTATCACATAGTTGCTGGATTTGAGATGTACTTTTATGTGGGTGTATGGGCACTCATACATGCTAAATGACCAAAATAAGTAAAGGAAAGAAAACGTCTTATGCCGCGTACACATGATCGGTCAAACTGATGAGAACCGTCTGATGGACCATTTTCATCGGACCAAACCGATAGTGTGTGGGCCCCATCGGTTAGTTATCCATAGGTTAAAAAAAAATCAATCTTGTTTTAAATTTAACCGATGGATACCTAACCAATAGAAAAAAAACGATCGTTTGTAGGCACGTCCATCGGTTAAAAATCCACGCATGCTCAGAATCAAGTCGACGCATGCTTGGAAGCATTAAACTTCGTTTTTTTCAGCACGTCGTTGTGTTTTACGTCACCGCGCTCTGACACGATCGTTTTTTTTAACCGATGGTGTGTAGGCACGACTGACCATCAGTCAGCTTCATCGGTTAACCGATGAAAACGGTCCATCAGACCGTTTTCATCAGATGTACAGGGCTTTACAGACATTCAGAGAGTAAAACAAAAAGAAACTCACAAGCCCAAAAAATTATGAGCTGTTAGATACCTTTTTAAAATTCCTGGATATAGACACTGATTTACGGTTTCAAAAATGTGTAAACTTGTACTTAAAATGTTATGTTTAATATATATATATATATATATATATACACAGTATATATTGCTGACAGTTGTGTCGCTTCCTACTCACTTTCTACCCAGGAGGACAAGTATGTTAATATTTAATATACATTTCCAGCAGATGAGTAAATTCACCCTTTGCTAATGTAAGTGTATATGCTGTATTATGGTATAGAAGGAATAACTGAAGACTAGGTTCCCATCAGCGGTAAAACTTGTGAAAAGCAGACACTGAAGAGACATATAATGTATTACACCCTCTGGGGAGAGATAAATTATGCACTGTGGATGCTCTGCACTCTGCAGCTAGCTATTTACACTGCTTTTCATAAAAAATGCATTGTTGCCAGAGTAACTGTTTTACCACTCAGAGATGTGTGCCGCTGCGGAAAGACAAGCGGCGATGCTCATCCAGGTAGCAAGTACAGTTGTGTCTTCCTATTATAATTCACTAAGCATGAATATAAAATTGTAGCTACCAGGAAAAAAGGTAGTGTGAGGCTTGTTTTAGGAAGCTGCCAATATGAATAAAGCCGTGGCACTACAACTAATGTATATCACTTAGTTTGTCTTTATCTGTATCATCAGCTGACTGTACTTTTTCATCCTTGGGGGGGTTCTATCTATTAGGCTGTAAGATATCCCATGATAACATCCTACACTAAGATGAAATAAATTATTGACAAGAAAATCCTTTTTGCACTTATAGGTCTTTACCCTTTTAACTCTATCATGGGACTGACAAAACAGGTCATTTAAAAACATATCATGATGCCGCAAGAAGCTAAATCCACTGAGCCATTATTTTTTTGCAACATTGGAAACAATGAAATAGACATTTTCAATGTTTTTGCTGCCATCTTTTTTAAAATATAGAATTTGATGTTACACAAGAAAGTATTTCAAGCTGTAAAATAGATTTTTAATAAACTGGAAAATAGCTGTTGATATATAGATGACACTAATAGCAGAATGAGGTGGACTACTACAAATTCAAGTGCATCAGCTAATTTCATATATTTTATATTTTAATAGTAGGAATTTAATGATAGATAATTGCAGTCCTTTGATTTTACCTTGACCCGGTTTCAAGAAAACTGTACTAGTTTTAATTATACTTTTTGTCAGGATCTAGAGTTAAGGTGGCCATGGATGGTCCAAAATCCAGCCAGTTCAGCATTGACTAGCTGAATTTAATTTAATTTAATGTGTGCCCCTTCCCTTACAAGTTGGAAAACGTTTCCCGATCTGAAAGCAGTGGTAGCAGCAGTGGTAAATGCCTATTTTAAAAATGAGTGTCTGTTGGCATTGACAGTAGTGTATCGGGATTGAAAACTGGTTACAGGAGTGCATCCAGAGGGTGGTGATAAATAGCATATTTTCTGAATGGTCTGAAGATGTAAGTGGAGCACCCCAATACTCTGTCCTGAAGTTGGAAAAAATAGCTCAATTTGAGGCCCCGTACACACGACCGAGTTTCTTGGCAGAATTCAGCCAGAAACTCGATGGGAGCCATATTCTGCAGAGGAAACCGGTCGTGTGTACACTTTTGGCCGATGAAACTGACGAGGAACTCGTCGAGCCAAATAGAGAAAAAACAAACACCACTTTAGGGTTAGGTGTGTGACTTCCCTTCTGGTCAGCGTGTTTCGGCATTAGACTTCCTCAGGATGTGACATCATGGCCGGAGGTGTGCTTTATATAGGTGGCTGCCCTTACTCATGCCACTCCCGCCAATAGTTCTTAATTACACTACAATGCCCATACTAAAAATGAAGGAGAAAAACAAACTCCCCTTGTAGTGGACTTTTAAGGCACAAACTTCTTAAAAAGTATGAAGAGTAGTAAATTATTTATTAAATATTTTTTGTAAAAAAAGTATTTATAAAACACACATATATACAAATACATAGCATGCTTAAACATATTTACAGTGTTGTCAACATCATCACATCATTTTGATTTTTAAATAATGATTTTTGCATCCAACGTGTTTCAGAGTGCATATGTGTCTCCTTCTTCAGGGGTATAATTAAGCAAGAATATTTTGTATTGTAAAATAAAAGAAAATGAATAAAAATGTATAACATTCCAATACCATTCATAGATATACATTGAATTAGACAGGTTGTTTTATATATATATAATTCTTCACTTACATATGTTGAATTGATGTAGCACTTTTCAATGTATTGTAGTTAAAAACATATGAGGACAGAGTGTATTATCAATTTTTTGCCAGATGTCCAGAAAAAATTGTATACCCCCAGGAGGGAGTTGATACGGGGCCTAGAGGCCCCCATTTTCACTGGATGTAACACTTTAATGCTCATTATTGTCAACTTATACTCTTTTGTACTAAAAATGAAGTTTCAATTCCTTCCAACTTCACGCAACATGTTATACCAGCAATTACCACTAAAGAATTTTTGGGTTGTGACTTAGACAGGGATTAAGCGGTTTATAAACCAACCTATAGTCACATCATACACTTTCATTTTATAATATCAACATTAAAATAGAAATAAAAACAATAGTTATTTTTGACAATCCAACATAGGCTTACTTCATGAAATCTAATTTTCATGACTTCCTGGATACCCAGCGTGCCTTGCAGCTTTCACTCTGCTCGTTCCTTTGGTTAACTTATGATTTCTAAGGACTATATAACCCATGGTACCTGGTTGTATGCAAGCAGATTCCATTACTGATTCCACCTCCTGAAAAGCTTTCTGTCAGTTCCTCTGCAGTTCAGCAGGCAGGCTAGGATCTGTGAATTATGTGACACAGCAGTGCTTACTAATAGGGTATAGTGAATACACCTCACAGACTTCAAGGAAGTAAATAAGTACGATTCTTGAACAAGTCCATTTTCAAACTTAATTTGGAGGCTAAAAATAATTGAAATGCAATGTGGAAAGGAGTATATGGTTTGAAATGTTGACCTTGGATACAGTTTAAATATAAACACCCAAACTTTACCACAATTAAACACATAACAATGTTCTGATTTTTCAACAAAAGAATCAGAAATGAATCACACTCTTATTCATAATTCTATACCAGCAGAAAAGAGCAGAGTGCCACAGTGATCTTAGCAGCATTATGGAGATTTCAGTTCAACCAGCTAACACTTGTATCTGTAGAGCAGGCTGGGCTTTTTAAATCCTGCCCAGCAGCACTAAAATAAATAGCAGATATTATTTTTCCTCTCTTTCCTCCCCTGCTTGATGGTCAGCGGTAGGTTTAGAGGGGTCTGGGCTGTGCCCTTATTGGCTGCTGCTACAGAAGACCCACCCCTGGCAACCCCGTGGCAAGGAGGATTTCCTTTTGGTATTTCCTGGAGCCCATGAACCAAAGGATCTGGAGCGATTATTGTGAACCAGGGACAGGCTCAAAAATCATTGCTGCGGCCAGGACTGTGAGTGCTGCTGGTGTATCTGAGCTACATGGCAGCCCTCAGAGAGACAGAGCCACAGAAGCCTGCTGTATGGCGTTGCAGGCTGCTACCCAGGACACAACTAAAAGAGAGCTATGCAGAAGGAAAGTTGCAATTGGCTTAAAATTACCTGTAAACCCATATTTTTAAAATAACAAACATGTACTTAACTGCTCTGTGTAAAGGTTCCTCTTCTTCTCATGTCCCCCACCAGCGTTCCCGGCTCCTTCCCCCAGCCAAGTGTCCACATAGCAAGTCGCTTGACACCTGCTCCCTCCTCACTGACTGTGATTGACAGGAGCAGGAGCCAATGGCTGTAGCTGCTGCATCGCTGTCTAATGAGGAGAGAGAGAGATGGGAGAGCCCCTGTTCTTGTGCACAATGTTAGATCAAGTTCGGACTGAGGTAAGTATAAGGGGGCTGTGGGGAAGCTGAATTCAGAAGGTCATTTACTCAAATGCAGAGGTCAAAAACCTTCAGCCTTTAGAACCACTTTAACTGCTCAGAATACATGGCTGCTATGCTGTATCAAAGGTGCAAGTGTTTTAGAGAATCCCCCATGCTTGAGAAAGGAGCGCGCTTAGCCAATCACAAGCGCTAGCTCCGAAACGTCGTTGCATTCTAGTGACGTCATCGCGACTCACGCTGCGATCCACGCCTCGTTTTCATTAGTGTAACCATACCAGCAGCCTGTGCTGCTATATGGACGGTGCTACACAGAGCGGGGACAAGAGCAGCAACAGCAATAACATCTAGCGTGGTAGGACGCCACTCTAGCGATCATTTACAGGATCTACATGCCGGATCTTCAATATTTAAATGTAAGTGGATACTGTTCACCTATAATGTATTAAAGCTCTTTGTCATTAACCTGGAGGCGCCTTCTCTTCTTTCTTATAGAGAATCCCCCTAGGCCATGGGTTACTGTTACTGAATTTCTACTATGCATGTTGCTGCATAATAAGGTCCTTTATAGACTGCTTGCTGTACTGCTTTTTCAATGCCATTGAAGGAACCACGTGTTTCCGGTGACTTCACTATTGAGTTAAAGATTAGCTTTTTCAGACTTTGCTTCAGAGAACGGCCTTTCAGAGCCCTGGCTTTAATTGTATTACTGTGCAAGACAATTTGTTAGGACTTTTGTGGATGGTGAGAGCACCTTGAAGAGTCAGTTTGTCAGGATCTTCATGGGTGTTGAGAGCACCTTCAAGTGTCTATTCTTCTATTGCTTATTTGTCTTTATTTGTTATGAAGTTCTGCTTAAAGCGAACTGTGTTGCTTTCTATTACCTTAGAATTAGAAATATTCTCCTGTCTGGAGTCCGATTAGATGGGAAGTTTTGGGGCTGGAGTTCAAAATGAATGGTACACTGGCTAAGGAACCCCTTGCAGTCCTCGGAGTCCCCAGAGTAATGGCACGGAACTGGTAAATGCAAAGGGTTAGTGCCTGTGACTGTGACTGAAACAGATACGGCAGCAGATTGCAGTTGAGGTTGTCGAACAGGGGGTCCTAAGGAGGCCTGAAGCTGTTCAAAGTGGGAAGACAAATCCTGAAGGAATCGCATCACCTGGGTCTGATTAATAGATTCCTGGGACTCGAGTCTGCGGACTATGCCCTGCCCTTGTGGACCCTTCGGCTGACAGGGATAGCCAAGAGAACACGCCAAAGGTTGGGGCAACAAATAGACAGGTATAGTCAGGAGAACAAACCAATGTCAGTACATAGAATCAAACACAGAGCACATGGCAAGAAACACACAGGGGAGCCTAAACACACTATTGCTCAGGCACAGATGGCTTGCAGTGCATGGTGTTAAATAGTGTTTCCTGTTAGAGGCTTGGGTGGAGCCATGCTGAGAGAAGATTACATAAACATGCAGGTGTGAGAACGCGGTCCCTAAGCCAGGTAAGGGCGGTTCATCACAGGTGCAGGGCAGAAGAGACTCAAAAACCTCCAGGTGCTCCTCCGAGGGGGGGACCGCATATGAATTTAAATTCACCCATGATCCTTAGACAAGGGTTTTAAAAGTCATTCTTGAAAGAAATAACAGATGTCCTGCATTCATTGCTGTTAAGAAAGAATAAATGTTAATTTTTGGCTATGGCTGTTGCACATCAACAGCATGCTTTCATAGGGCAGTAAGCATATACCCCTAAAAAAGAGCATAAAATTAACATAGGCAAAAGTAGATTATATATGACAAAGTGATAAAGATCCATCTTTACAATATGTATTATACCTAAATAATATGTCATAGTACATTGAGACTTAAAGTGATATGCAAGTAAATTAGCATTTGGCTGACCTTCTTCATATTTTTGGAAGGGCCTGATATGAAATTTGGGGGGACCCCCACACATTTTTTTTTAATTTTGATTCCCTGCACAAAATGTCATTTTTGAAGGAAAAAAAAGTAATTTAAAACTACTTGCGCTATTAATGAATTGTCGGGTACCGGCAATACAGATAAAAGTAATGGAAAAAAATGGCAGGGGTTCCCCTTAATATTCATACCAGACCCAAAGGGCCTGGTAATGGATTGATGTGGGGGCTGTCATTTTTTTCAATGACTTTTCTCTGTATTTCCGGGACTGACAATTTATGAATAGCCGCAAGTAGTTTTAAATTACTTTTTCCTTCAGAAATTACATTTTGTGCAGAGACAGTTCTAAACATGGGAAACATGCGCTACTTTATATGAATACTTTATACACCTCCCAGGTACGAAATGTATTTACTTTTTTAACAGAAGGAATATTTATTGAAATAATCAACCGAGTACAGGCTTACGCATTACAAGTGATACAGATCAGAGCATCATGACATTCAACAACAATGATCACAGTGACACGAAGAATCATACACAGAAAGAAAACTTCCAAGTATCTCATCTAAAGGGTAGAGGAGGGGGGAGAGAGAAGGGAGGGAGTTCACACAAAAAATTCTGCACAGTGTAATGCTAAGCATACCCCATAAGACGCTGGACATCAAAGGAAAAAAAATAAAAAGATAATAAAAAAATAATAATCAGAGCATACTATATCGTCAGCCGTCTAGCCGCCACCCAAGCCGCCCAGATTTTTTCAAACTTTTTGGGGCAGTTACGTCCCATGTACGTCAGCTTATACAAGGGCAAAGTATCGTTCACTAGCTTTCGCCAGGTGGACAACCCAGGCGGCTCAGTAGCTTTACACTGAAGCAGGATGGCTTTTCTAGCATAGAATGCGGAATAAAAGATAAACAACTTCTTGTGAGTGGAGGTGGGCAAATTGTCCGTGATGCCCAGCAAAAGCACCAAAGGGTTCAACCCAACAGCCACAAAAGTAATTGAGGTTATATCAGCCACGACCTTCTGCCAAAACTCCTGAATCTGCGGGCAAAGCCAAACCATGTGTATGAAATTCCCAACTGCTAGTCTGCATCTAGGACATTTATCCTCAGCGGTGCGGTAGATCACCGCTAACCTCTGTGGAGTGTAATAGACCCTATGAATGAATTTCAACTGAATAAAATGCTCCTTCGTCGAGATCATAAGGGGGATGCACTGCTGCAATCCCTCCGACCAATCCTCCGATGTAAGGGCCGGCAGATCATGCTGCCAGGCAGAGAAGGCTCGCGACGCCCCAAACCCGGCCGCACACGTTAACCTAAGGTAGATAGAGGAGAATGAATGAATGAATGAATGAAAAACTTATAAAGCGCGGCGCATGCGAACTGAATCGCTTCTGGGCGCTAGTTGTTCGTGTCTCATGACATCAAAAGAGCAGAGTTTTGATCTGTCTTCTGAAAGTCAGGTGGTTTTCCTCCAAGCGAATGCTGGTTGGTAAAGCGTTCCATAGTCTAGGACCCTGAAAAGCAAACCTTCTTTCTCCTTTGGACTTGTATTTGGTTTTTGGTACCCTGACCAGATTTTGGTCGGTGGATCGCAGAACGCGATTCGAATTGTGAGGTTCTATCTTGTCGCAAAGATATTGCGGAGCCTTCCCATGGATGCACTTATGTGTCAGGCAGAGTGCTTTAAATGCAATTCTGTCTTTTACTGGCAGCCAGTGAAGGGTTCTCAACGAAGGTGAGATTGATTCCCATTTTTTTTTCCCAGTCACCAGTCTGGCGGCCGTATTCTGAACGACTTGCAGACGGGAGATTTGGTACTTTGGGAGTCCGAGGTACAGGGCGTTAGCATAGTCCAGTCTGGAATTCACGATTGTTCCCACCACGACTGCTACGTCTTCTTTGGGGATAAATGGAATAAGTCTGCGTAGTAGGCGCAACAGATGGTGCGCTCCGCTGACTACTGACCCTATTTGTGCGTCCATTGTCATGAAGGTGTCGAAGATGACCCCGAGACTTTTGACTTTGGAGCTAGGGGTGATGATTTGGCCCAGAATGGGCGGCGGTGTCCAGGTTGTTGCCAGTTGACTCTTTCGGCTGGCGTGAAACATAAGGAGTTCTGTTTTGGAACTGTTGAGTTTAAGATAACTCTTAGTCATCCAGTTTTCTATTGAAGAGAGACATTTCTCTAAACTGAGATGATGATCCTTTTTGTTGCAGATGCGAAAATACAGTTGTGTATCGTCTGCATAAGAGTGATAGAGTAGTTCTTGGCTACTGATAATATCAAAGAGAGGGCGAAGATAGATGTTGAACAGCACTGGTGACAGGGGGGATCCTTGGGGGACTCCACATGACACCGTGCGTTTTTCTGACGTGAAAGATCCCAGTTTCACTGTTTGTGATCGGTTTTCAAGAAAGGAGGAAAACCATGGTAAATCACCTTCTGCGACTCTGGCTACCTCAGCCAGTCGCATCAGTAACATTTTGTGGTCTACTGTGTCAAAGGCTGCGCTTAGGTCCAGCAGAACCAGGAGACAGGATTCTCCTTTGTCTGCGGCCTCGAGGGCATCGTCCCATATTTTGAGTAAGGCCGTTTCTGTCCCGTGTCCGGGACGGAAGCCTGATTGTAATGGATCCAGTAGATTGTGGGTATCTAGATGCTGTTGCAGCTGTTGTACCACTACTTTCTCCATTATCTTGGAGAGAACATTTAGGCCTGTTATGGGACGGCGGTGAGTTGGGTCCTTGGGATCCAGGTTAGGTTTTTTCAAGATGAGATGGGCTGGATTGTGCCCTCTTTCAACAGGGATGGCACTGTGCCTTCCTTAAATGACTGGTTTATAAGCTGTGTGATGGGTGGTGCCAGGATGTCGGCACATTCCTTCAGCAGTTTGGTGGGGATGATATCATTGGGCGATGTGCTGTTCCGCAAAGCACCAATGATATTTTTTGTGGTATCGATGGAGATCGTTTCCAGAGTGAACTTTGTTGATTGTAGAGCGTTTCTGTGGGTGTTTTGTGGTTGATTGACGGTGGGGTTGAGGGGGGTATTGTTTTGCAAGATGCTTTCCCGGATTCTTTCAATTTTGTTGATGAAGAAATCCGATAGTTCATTACAGAACTCTTGGGTGTCTGAGTTGGGGACTTCAAGACATCCTGGATTCATGGTCTGGGTGACCATCTTGAAGAGTTCGCGGGGGCGGTTTAGGGCGCTGTTAATCGCCATAGAAAAATGATGTTTCTTGGCTTTGAAGATTTCTTTATGATATCGTGTTGTTATTGCCTTGTAGATGATGAGGTTATCCTCTGCAGGGCTTCTTTTCCAGGCGGCTTCCGCCCTTCTGCGCTCTTGCTTCAGAAGCGACAGCTGGTTGTTGAACCAGCCAGACTTTCTTTTTCGGATGCAGGCTTTGCGTTTCGGTGCTACTAAATCGGCTGACTGTAGCAGGGCTGCGTTTATGGCATCCAGTGTATCTGCGGCTGTTTAATGTGGATGGATTGTTTTGATTCTGTTTCCCAAGGTAGATTTAAAGAGTTCCGAATGGAGCTTCTTCTGAGATCTAGCCCAGTGTATTGTCACCGGCTTGGGTGCTTTTATCACTGGGGGAATTTTGGAAATTATGAAACTAATTACATGGTGGTCTGTCCATGGCAATGGTTCATTTTCTAAAATGCTTATTTTCAGATTTTGTCTGAAAATTAGGTCGAGTGTGTGACCTGAAGCATGTGTTGGCCCGCATATAAGTTGCTGTAGCCCTAATCCCTCCAGGTGATCGATGCAGGCATCCGCAATGGGATCCTGTGCGGAGTTGGCCCACAGATTAAAGTCCCCGAGCAGCAAAAGGTGTTTGCTGTTAAGGGTATAAGTGGATATAAACTCCGTTAAAGATGGCAAAAACTGCGATTTTGGCCCAGGTGGCCTATAGCAGAGGAGAATGTGAACAGTCTCCTGGGGGGAAGTTTGAAGTTGAAGAGTAAGGGTTTCCATGAATGGAAGAGGATTTTGAAGGGCTGGCTTAGTGATTGTAATGTGATTCTTGTGGATCACCGCCAGGCCTCCTCCTCTTTGCCCTATTCTGTTTTCCGTTATAATGCGATAGTTTTCTGGCACCAATTCTCCGAGAATGGTGTTGCAGTCGTCTGAGAGCCAGCTTTCTGTAATAAAGAGGCAGTCTAGATCGTTTTGTAGTAAGAAATCGTGGATTTCTAATCGGTGTTTTACTGCCGATCTTGTGTTGATCAAAGCACATGATATGTGCTTGAGCTGGGTTAAATAGTTTACATTTTTGATGGTCGATCGTCGATCGAATCTCAAAAGTTGCTCTATTTTTAAGGCCTTTTTGGTGACGGCTGGTAATGCTGTTGCGAATTGTCTCAGACCCCGAATAGAGTCCGCAGAGTATCGCAGATTAGCCATTGTCGCCAGTCACATTGTCGTCAGTCTTTCCTAATTGCGGCGGCCGCGAATGAGGCCTGGTCTGGCGCGGATGCGGGAAGAGCCGCGAGACGCCGGACGTGATGGGTGGAAGACTGTCCAAGTGAGCCGTCACTCGTTGAGTCTTCTCTCCCCAATTGGTCCAGAGGAAGGCGAAAAACCCCAGAGTATCCTATCCATCAAACGGGAGGTGAGGAGCCGCTCCACCAAGTGGGCTTCCTCCCGAATAGGATCCGGGAACTGCGCTCAGACCACATGCCGGAGCTGGAGGAATCAAAAGAACATCCAGGGGGGTAGCCCAAATTTACTCTTTAACACACCAAAAGTGAGCAACCGTCCCTCCGGCATGATGTCACGTAGCGTTTTAATCTCATAACGCACCCACAATTGTGGGTACGGCACAGTTCTCAGATGGGGCAGAGATGGATTTCCCCACAGGAGGACGTGAGGGGAGAACGTTCCAGGCTCAGCCAGAAGCCTCGAAACCTGTCCCCACACCGTCACCATGGTCTTCATGATCGTAGTAGTCAGAGCATTAGCCCTAGCACCCCGATATACTAGATTGCTCAATTCAGCATACGACCCTAGAATAGCTGCCTCAAGGGTGATCGCCGGATTAGTATGATCCCGCGTGAACCACTACCTGACGGATACTAAAACTGCTGCCCAATAGTACTTCCTGAAGTTGGGGAGGGCCAAACCGCCTTCTGACAGGGGAAGCTGTAGTATAGGCCTGCCTACTCTTGGGACCGACGCCTGCCAGATGAACGAACCAACCGCTTGGTCAAGTTTAGCAAAAAAGGACTTGGGAATACTCACCGGCATATGCCTTAACACGTTTAGAAATTTGAGGGGGAAGGTTGTTTTAACTAGGTTGACCCTGCCTACAGGTGTAAGGGGCAGGGTTTTCCAGGCCGAGCATTTTTGAAGAAACTTCTGAAAAATTGGGATTACATTAGTCTCGAGATCAGGTAAATGTCTCAGAATCTGAATTCCCAAATATTTTAAACTATCAACCCATTGAAGAGGGGCCGGCAGGTCAGGTGGAGGGGACAACTGATTCAGAGGGAAGAGGACCGACTTATCCCAATTAATCCTAATGCCCGAGAATCTACCAAATTCATTAATAAGCAGAAGGGCATCTGACAGGGAACTGTGGGGATCATTAAGGTAAAGGAGAGTGCCGTCTGCATACATAGACACCTTCTCGACAATGGAGCAGACCGGTATACCAGCAACCTCATGGGAGGACCGGAGCAGCATTGCCAAGGGTTCAATGGCAAGGACAAACAACGCCAGGGAGAGGGGGCACCCCTGCCTTGTGCCCCGGCGGAGCGGGAAGGATGCAGAGAGAAGGCCATCCGTCCGAAATCTGGCGGACGGGTTGTAATACAGCATCCAAAGCCAGGATATGAACCTCAGACCCAGGCCAAACCTCTGAAGAACCGCCCAAAGATATTCCTACTCCACCGACTCAAAGGCCTTCTCGGCGTCCAGAGAGGCAATCACCTCATCACCCTCCCTCAATAACCGTAAACAGTCTCCGGAGGTTGATGTCTGTCCCCTTGCCCGACATAAAGCCGGTCTGATCTCCATGAATCAGAGAAAGTATCACGGCATTTAGGCGAATCGCCAGAACCTTAGTAAATATTTTGGCATCTACGTTCAACAGCGAGATCGGCCGGTAGGACGAGCAAAGGGTAGGGTCCTTCCCCGGCTTGGGGATCACAACCACAACAGCACATTGCATGGAAGGGGGTAAGGAGTGTTCTCTAAGGGAGGCCAGCAGAGCCCCCCTAAATCGCGGTACCAATGAGGCACAGTGTGTCTTTAAGAACTTGGACGGTAAGCCGTCATCCCCAGGAGTCGTCCCCACCTGCAAGGAAGCCACAGCCACCTGAATTTCCTTTAGTCTAATCTATCTAAAAAGGAATGCAGTTCCTCAGGAGAATAATCCACTCCAGAGAAATAGAGCCCCTCGTAATAAGCAGCAAAGCAGGCATTTATGTCCTCCGGGTCAGATATCAGTTTACCGGACCCCCGGCGAATGTTAGCTATAGGAACCGAGCCCGCTGGATCTCTAGAGATCCAAGCAAGTAGGCGCCCCGTCTTTTCCCCCTGCTCAAACACTCTTTGCGACTGATAGAGGAGCTGTTCCCTAGCTGCCGTCAGTCTAAGGAGCTAAACCTCCCGCACCGCCACCAGTAAATCTACCCTCTGCTGCTCCCCACCAGTATCTACAAACTGCGCTTCCAACGTCTGGGCTCTTTCCTCAGCACCATCAGGAGCCCTCCCGGTATGCAGCCTAAGCAGAATGGGAGCATGATCCGATATGCCCCTGGGGAGCACAGAGATATCCCGCACCTTGGCTAAAATCGAGCTACTCGCATTAACAAGGTCAATTCGTGACATGGCTGCATGAGTGGCTGAGCTGCAAGTATATCCCCTAAACCCCCAGGCCAAAAACCTCAGCCCAACGGGAGAGTGGAGAGTCAACTGCTAAACCAGAGGACATCCTATCCAGGCTAGGGCTTGGTACCACCACCTGCGCTATTTTGTTAATGAGCCCAACCGTAACAGGAGGCAGATTATAGAGGCCAACCAGAACCAAAGGCATACCAGCACACATGGCGTGTAGTATGACATAGTTACCCTCTGGGTCCAGATGCAGGTCCAGCAGCATGAACAAAAGGGACTTGCGGACAAGGATGCTAACCCCCCTGGCCCTGCTAGAGTGGGTGGCATGGAAATAGTGTCCCACCCAAGGCTGACAGAGGCTGAGGACTCTACTGTCCACAAGGTGCGTCTCTTGAAAAATACAAATGTCCGGGGAGTAGCGCTGGAGAAATGTAAAGACTAGCGCCCGCTTCATTTTAGAGTTTAGCCCCCGGACATTCCACGATATCACAGACAGCGAAGCCATAAGGAGGGATGGGAAAATATAACAGGGAGGGAACTCAGACCTACATCCAGAACCCAGAGTGCAACCACCTCGGGGGGCACCACCGAGGGCAGCCCCCCCATCTCCTGAACCCATTCGCAGAGATCTCATATCACATACAATAAATATTCCTTTAAACAGTAGTAAACCATTAAACAAAAGCAAAAAAAAGAAGAAAAACATAAAATTAACATTCCCAAATCCCCCCACCCAGTACATTCAGCATAACCGGAATGTACCTGGATCCCCCTAACAAAGGTGGTTAGAAACCACATAGGGTCGTGAACATTAGTCAAGTAGGCAAGTGCAATCCGAGCACAAGGTGCATAAGCACATAGCAGAGATGCCGCCAACGGAGCGGGACTCAAGAAAAAATTCTACAATCACCTGGCATAGCCAGGGGTACAAGTCTTAACGTTACCATCCAGTGTCGAGTAGCACGCGGTCAGGATCCAGAGCATCCACGTGTAGACATCCACAACAGGACCACATTGAGGGCCGGAGCCCCAACAGCAAAGTCAAGAACGGTGCAATGATTCGATCATGCAGAAGGGACAGTCCAGCACCAACCACCAGCATTCAATAGTACAGCAAAGCAATCCCCCCCCCCGGGGACCAGTCCCAGGGCCTACCAGTCCCCAAATCACTCACAGAATGCCAACAGGGCGGCAACAGGGGGGGGTAACCCGGCCCAAGTGTCTAGTGAATGGGGAAAGGATAAGTAAGAGCCATCGTTCGGCAATCCCCAAGTTAGGCACATAAAAAGACCAGGGACAGGAGGTAGAGCGGGAGGGGACAGGCAGGGCAGTATAATGCCGGGGTCCAAAGAACAGACATAAGGCCCAAATAAAGGAGGAGCTCCGGCCACTCGACTCTCATCCCAAGGGGCAGGGAAAGAAACAAAGAAGTACAGGCCAGGTACTACTCACATAGTCCATGGGACACTCGGCTCAATCACGGGGGAAGTGTTGATCCACTGGGCAGCTTCCTCAGGTGCTGTAAAGAAGCGAATGGTTTCGCCATCCACCACCCGCAAGCGGGCCGGGAACATCATGCTGTACCTCATGTTCCTGGTACGAAGGGATTGCTTCACCGAGTCAAAGGATTTCCGTCTCTTCTGCGTGTCTACCGAAAAATCCGGGAAAAACATAAGCTTGGTAGATTCATACCGGACATTATCCAGCTTTCAGGCCTCAAGAAGAGCCAAATCCCAGTCCCGGAAATTCAGCAGCTTGAATATAAACGTGCAAGGGGGGCACCGGGGGGACTGCGGGCAGCAGGCATTCTATGTGCCTGCTCCACAACAACGTGTGAGGAGAAGGGTGCTTGGGGGAACAGCGTGCGAAGAAGCCACTCAGTAAAGGCCGGCGCATAAGAGCCCTCAGACCCTTCCGGGAGGCCAATGATCCGCAGATTATTGCGCCGATTCCGGTTCTCGGCGTCCTCGGTCCTGGCTTCCAGATGTTTAAGCCTGATCTGCACCATGTGGAGCGTAGCAGTGTGGTCCCTCACCGCATCCTCAGTATCCCCCACCTGGCGATCCGTCTCAGCCACACGGTCCCATATCTTGTCCTGGTCTCGCCTCATGAGACCCATCTCCGCCTGAAGAGAGTCTATATTGGCAGTAAGCGCCGCTTGGCAACTGTTTATGGCCTGCATAAGGGCCGAGAAATTAGCATCTGCCGTGAGAGCAGGGCCGGCTTCAGTGGTCTGTGTCGCCATGTTCGAGGTCCCCTCCACTTGCGCGGCCTCAGCCAGGGAAGGAGCAAACGAGTAATGGTTCTCCGACACCCGGGGACCCGGTTTTGTTCTTTTTTCGGGTCTGGACCATCAGCCCACGTTAGTGGGCAAAATAAGGGGTGCCCCAGCCAGGTCAGAATGGGTAAGCAGGATAATATCCCCTCCATATCAGCAGAGCTCCGCTCCTACATGTCCAGCTCGGTTGCCATCTTTGCCACGCCCCCCAATGTGTTTACTTTTATTGTTTCACTTTAAGCATTATTAAAATCACTGCTCCCGAAAAACTGCAATTTTTAAAACTTGTTTTTGCATTGATACATGTCCCCTGGGGCAGGACCCAGGTCCCCAATTTTTTTTAGGACAATAACTTGCATATTAGCCTTTAAAATTCACACTTTTTATTTCTCACGTTCGAGTCCCATAGACTTCAACGGTGTTCGAATGTTCACGTGAACTTTTGGTCTGTTTGCATGTTCTGGATGCGAACTGAACCGGGGGATGTTCAGGTCATCCCTAGTTATGAGCCACATATGATTGTTTTGAGCTTTCTAAATTGTCTTAAACTTCAACTCCGGGCTCTCATTGCCCCCAGAGACCTCACTTAGTTTATATGTTTTTATTTTTTCATATGCTTACCTTATCCAGTTTCTTCCAGATAGCTATGTCACACGTAGGGTTCATTTCTTCTTTGTCTCTTCTCCAGTACTGGGCGGTCCTCAGTGATGCAGAAACCAGTACTGACATGATGACATCAGTGATGCTTTCCGCAGAACTACTGTAAGGCCCCGTACACACGAGGGGATCTCCGCTGGAAACGGTCCGCCGGACCGTTTCCAGCGGAGATTCCTCCTCCGGATTTGGATCCGATGGCTTGTACTCACCATCGGATCAAAATCCGCGCGGAATTCATCCGCGGTGACGTGTCGCGCCGTCGCCGTGATGATGACGCGGCGACGTGCGCGACGCTGGAAGGGAAGTACTTCCACGCATGCGTCGAATCATTACGACGCATGCGAGGGAGGGGAGTGGACGGATTGATCCGGTGAGTCTGTACAGACCACCGGATCAATCCGCTGGACCCGATTCAAGCTGATAAATTTCTTAGCATGCTAAGAAATTTATATCCGCTTGAAATCGATTGGGCCGAGAAATGCCCGCGGATAAATATCCGCTAGGCCGTACAGACGACCGGATTTATCCGCTGGAACTGATCCGCGGATCAATTCCAGCGGATAGATCCGGTGGTGTGTACGAGGCCTTAGGAGTTTGGTCATTTGCTGGTGGCACTATGGTTCACAGACCTGTAGGTTGTAATTCTGGTTTTCACCAGTGGGTGTCTCTCATCAGCCAGCAGTTAGTCATTACCTTATGCTGCCTACTGGGAGGGTAATTAGTCCCCCCTCTGCTACTTCAGCTTGCCTCATTGTTCTGCCTGTGTGACCATGTTCCATGCTTCTCGTGACCTATTACTCTGATCATGAACTTGATCCTAATCCTTCTTCCGCCTGCTTTAATCTTCTCCTTTGTACCCTTTCCATGTCCTGACTTTTTTCCTGCTCCTCCTGCGTGATCCTCCATGCATGACCCTAGCTCTGTTACTGATGGCACATATTTCTTCAGTCTTACCCTGCCTTCTGTATATGTTGTATTCTAGTTAGTTGCTAGTTAGCATTTCTGTCACTTTGGTTGGTTTGCTAGTTAGGTATTTTGTCACGTTGGTTTATGCTTCTCATATAGCATCATATTTGCTCTATATTCTGTTTGATGGTGTTTGGATGTGTTTTGTTTCACTGTTAATAAACTTGTTAATAAACCTACTTTAATTATAGTCTGGTCTGGTTTCCCTGACATGTACTGACGCTCATCAGCATTCAACCTCGAAAGGCTGAGGACATGTAGTAGCTTGAAGAAAATGTTATTTTTTTAATGTGTCCAAAGATAGATTTTTTTTAAGGTATTGTTTAAACACCCTATTTGTTTTCCTTACTAGATTATAAATATATATATATTATGGCTGGGGAAATTTAAGATTAATTCCTCGATTAATCTTTAATTTTTTTGATCGATCAAAACTCTTTTGATCGATCAAAATTCTTGACGTCACCGGACAGCCTGCACAGTGAGACTTACCCTGATGGATGCAAGCAAACTGCACCCATTGGATTGAGGTACCTTTGCATCTGTGGAGCAGGAGGATGCATCAGGTTCCATCAGGGGAAGGGGGTAAAAATAACCATCGTTTTCCTGTTCTAAGCAGTTTTGTGCAGACAATTCTTTGTGTATCTGCAACATCTGTTCCGTGCGAAAGACTGTTCAGTTCTTCAGAATATTGTCAATAAAATGTGATCATGTCTGTTTTCAGAAAATGTAAACACTCTGGTATGTCTGCATGACTGGCTAAAGTGATACCTACTTGCCTGCTATAAAGTGACAGTCAATATACTAGATATGTTTTATAATTAAAGTTAAACTAACTTTCTACGTTTTTCTTAAAGTTTAATAAGAAAAAATTACTTACGTCAGTGCTACAATTTGAATTTAAAACGTATTTGTGTAAACTGTGAAGTTAAGTAATGGATTGTGGAAACTAACTAGTCCCGGGTGATTGTATGTAGTGTATACCACATTTACCACTGACTAATGCAGAGTTGCAATGCAAGGAGATCAGTTAAAAGTAGTTGGATCTGTATGTGCGTTATAATTAATCAAAATTAGTCGATTAATCAATTTAAAAAGAAATCGATTAATCGAACACGAAAATTGTAATTAGTAACAGCCCTAATATATATACTATATATATATATATATATATATATATATATATATATATATATATATATATATATATATATATATATATATATATATACAGTATATAAATATATTTTTATATATATATATATATATATATATATATATATATATATATATATATATATATATATATATATATACATATACACAGAATCTCAGTAAGAAATATCTGTCATTCAGCAATTCTCTAAATTGTTAGCATTGAATTTCTATTTCCTCTACATCTTTTATAAAAAAAGATTTTTGAAGTTGCCACGAGAAATTTATTCCTTTTCATCGTTTGTTCGGTAAATGATTGTGCTGGATTTTGTACCAAGAAGCACTTGTGCATCCCTGAAAAATCTAAGTGGTAAAAAAAATTCCAACAGAAACATAAATTACAGACTTAAAAAGTCTTCGACAGAACAGCTGCCTAATGAAGATGTGTCTCTTGAGATAACATTTTCTTTTACTCTAAAATAGTTTTGGAGTAGGCATTTGATTAAAGCATATGCTTTATTGGAGCTTCATTAACCTGGACTTGTGTGCTTTTCTTCTTTTCTAGTTGCTGTATTTGAAAATCATATTATAATAGGTGCTACATACATTTCTTGTATTATACTGTATGTGTTGCACAAGGTAAAGTTTTAAACAACAGGTGATCAAAATTAAAGTGTCTGCTACTTTAGTGTAAGTATTCTTCAGGCTGTAAAGCTCTTACTTGCTCCAAACAACTCAAATCGCAATTACATACAATGAAAGCATGCTAAGGAGTTCTACCACTCCCCCATGGCAATCTAAGATGGCTCTGCAAGTTCAACTGATTATACTTAAACTCGACTTGCTGATTGCACTTACATCTCACAAAATAATACCTGTGTGAGTACTGAAGTCAACATTCCCTTCTAAATGTTTTTTTTCTTTGTTTTCTTTGTCTGAATTTCTCACTTATTGTTCCTCCTCAGTAAGCTGTTCTGGCTGACTAACCCCCAGTCAGAACGGTTCAGATTATGGGGGCAAGCTTACTGAGGAGAAACAGGAAGTAAGAAATTCAGACAAAGAAAAAAAAACATTTAGAAACATTTAGAAAGGAAATCGAAGGAAAAGGTAAATGAACCAACAATGCACTAGCTTAAAGGAACCTATTTAGAAAATAAAAAACAAGCCATTACAACCCCTTTAAATATTCTTAAATGTAGGCAGAGTAAGTATCTAAATTTGGAATGTGTGGCATTTGCGCCTTGGTGATGGGGATAAATAAATTAGGCCCGCTGCTGTGAATGATGTCCCCCTCTTGGGGGAACAGAAGAATAGAAAAAATAACTAATCTGCGCTTGCCTCACCCCCCTTAGATATTACTAATAAACTATGTGTGATTAATTCTAGGTCTATATCTGGACTGATAACATACCTGAAAAACAATTAGTGCTATAATAATTAAAAATAAAAACAATCACATGCTACATTAATCAATAAACATAAAAACAATCACATGCTACATTAGTATCTAAATTTGGTTTGCAGTGCCTGTATTGCAGAGCTTAGACCGGGTGGAGGGAGAATCAGCACAAGGAGACAATTAGTTGTACTACAGTGTTAAATCCGGTTAGGGAGTCTCCAAACAAGACCTTTTTCTGATGAGATAGTAGACCCAGATCTTTGTAAAAGATAAGTAGTTGCTTTCTTTCACTGCAGTAGAGAAATACAACAAGGTTCTCGGCTACTATAAGCAAGTAAAAGTGAAAGTGTTTATGCCATACAAACATCAAGTTTAACAATATATACATATGAATATGCATAGGTTCTAGGCATGTTATAGGTGTGATCGTATAATTTAGTCCAATCAGCATTCATATCTTCTTAGCAGCAAGGGAGTAGTTATAAATATAACCTAACATTTTCAGACCCCTATAATTTTACTCAAGTTCAAGGAACATACTGCTTGGAGAAGACAGCAGAGTGACAAAGAGATGGGCTCATTAGTCAACTGCTTCTTCTTTTACTGTTCATAGGCTGGCGGGGGGAAAGTAAGTACAAGCATTTAAGTCCTACTGAACTGCAGCTGGGGAAAAATTTTGTCTCCGGACCTTCCAGATAAGTTTGTGTGGCAGAGGTGTGTAAATCTCAGGACTGTACGGACAGGCTTAGAAATCTTTTGGCAGGTAACCCAGATATCATATACTGTATATATTTCACCTGTCATGTTTCTGATTAGAAATTTAAGTGACAAGGATAGCCTTCCTTTTATCCCGGGCCCAAGCATCTCTGCGAGTGAAACAGACAGTGCGAAGGGACAGGAGGAACATTAGTGTTGGTAGATGTCAATAGCAGAACCTTGACCTGGTCATGCAGACCTGGAGGAACTTGCAGAACATCAGGGAAGTGACCGCAACACTAGACAACTAGACATGCTTAAAGGGGAATTGCAAATGTACTGCAGGTTCAGGAGGCGTTGCTTGTCAGTGCTGAGCTTGTGGCTGGAATATCCAGCCATGGTTGTGTAGAAGTACCCCCGTAGGGGAAGCTGATAGTTGTGGTTCATCTGTCACTCTGCCCAGCCAGGCACACAATCTTCAGTCACTCGTTAGACAGAAAAAAGTCCATGCACTTTGTTTTTTTTAATTTTTTTTATTGGGGGAAATAAACTTGAATGGGGATAGGGAAGACATGGGATGCCCAGTAGATTTCAAGAAGACAATGTAGGGACTTATGCCCCGTACACACCATCACTTTATGTGATGAAAAAAAAAGACATTTTCTGTGAAGTAAAAAATGACGTTTTTGAAACTTCAATTTTCAAAGACGAAGTTGCATACACACCATCGTTTTTCTCACAATGTTCTAGCAAAGCGAGGTTACGTTCACCACGTTTTTCCATTGAAGCTCGCTTCATAAGTAGCTTCTGGGCATGCGCGGGTGTAAAAACGTCGTTTTAAACTACGTTTTTGCTACACACGGTCAATTTCTGTGAAGTAAAAGTTGACGTTTTGAAAAACGACACATAAAATTGAAGCATGCTTCAATTTTTTTTGGTCGTTTTTTAGAAGACATAAAACGACGTTTTCCCCCACACACGGTCAATTAAAGTGACGTTTTTAAAAACGTCATTTTTTTTCATCACATAAAGTGATGGTGTGTACGGGGCATAAGAACTACGGGCCAAATTCTCAAAAACTGTGCGTAACTTAAATTTCAGCAGTTAAGTTACACTGACTTAAAATTTCTACCTAAGTACCTGATCGTCAAAGCACTTAGGTAGAAATTACACGCAGTGTAACTTAAGTGCCGCCGTCGTAAGGCGGTCCTCCTCTCCTGGGGGCGTTTAAAATTTAAATGAGGCGCGCTCCCGCGCCGGCCGTACTGCGCATGCGTGTGACGTCATTTTCCCGACGTGCAGCGCGCGAACGTAATTAACGCCGGTCGGCTTTGAGAATTTCGACGGGACACTAAAGTTGCGACGGGTGAAAAAAAAAGACGCGCCGGGAAAACAAATAATTATAAAAAAAAATGACAGCGTCGCTCAGCATGCATTCCTGAGGGTGAACTCCATGCCAATTTTCAAAGAAAAAACCGGCATGGGTTCCCCCCCCAGGAGCATACCAGGCCCTTAGGTCTGGTATGGGTTGTAAGGAGACCCCCCCACGCCGAAAAATTGACGTAGGGGGTCCCCCTACAATCCATACCAGACCCGTATCCAAAGCACGCTACCCGGCCGGCCAGGAATGGGAGTGGGGACGAGCGAGCGTCCCCCCCCCTCCTGAGCCGTGCCAGGCCGCATGCCCTCAACATGGGGGGGTTGGGTGCTCTGGGGCAGGGGGGCGCACTGCGGGCCCCCCCACCCCAGAGCACCCTGTCCCCATGTTGATGAGGACAGGACCTCTTCCCGACAACCCTTGCCATTGGTTGTCGGGGTCTGCGGGCGGAGGCTTATCGGAATCTGGGAGTCCCCTCAAATAAGGGGGCCCCCAGATACCGGCCCCCCACCCTAAGTGAATGGATATGGGGTACATCGTACCCCTATCCATTCACCTGGAGGCAAAAAGTAAAATGTAGTAAACACACAACACAAGGCTTTTTAAAATATTTTATTATTCTGCTCCGGAGGCCCCCCCTGTCTTCGTTATTAGCTCTATTTCCAGGGGGGGCTTCTTCTTCCGCTCTCCGGGGGTCTTCTCCGCTCTCCGGGGGTCTTCTCCGCTCTCCGGGGGGGCTTCTCCGTCAATTTTTCGGCGTGGGGGGGTCTCCTTACAACCCATACCAGACCTAAGGGCCTGGTATGCTCCTGGGGGGGAACCCATGCCGGTTTTGAATTTAAAAATTGCCGTGGAGTTCTCCCTCAGGAATGCATACCAAATGCCGTCGCTGAAATGGTTTGGCTAACTTTCTACATTGTAAACCCAGCCCTAATTTTGCGCCGGCAAATTCGGAACTTAGGCAGAAATCAAAGTGCTGAAATGCTTTGAAAATCTACTTAAGTCCTCATTTGCATACGCAAAGCTGGATTTCAATGAGAAATGCCCCCAGTGGCGGATGCGGTACTGCATCCTAAAATCTGACCGTGTAAGTGTCTTACACATGCCGGATTTTCTGCCTAACTTTGGAAAAAGCCTTTTGAGAATCGTTTCCAAAGTTAGGCACAGAGATACGCAGGCTGAACAGCAGTTAAGTCTGCGTATCTCTTTTGAGAATTTGGCCCTACATTCTCTCACAAAGTGAGTACACACCTCACATTTTTGTAAATATTTTATATCTGTGTGATAACACTGAAGAAATGACACTGTGCTACAATGTAAAGTAGTGAGTATACAGCATGTATAACAGTGTCAATTTGCTGTTCCCTCAAAATAACTCAGCACACAGCCATTAATGTCTAAACCGCTTGCAACAAAAGTGAGTACACCCCCTTAGTGGGCACAATTAGCTATTTTCTTTCCACGGTGTCATGTGACTAGGTCTCAGGTGTGAATAGGGAGCAGGTGTGTTAAATTTGGTGGTATCGCTCTCACTCTCTCACACTGGTCACTGGAAGTTCAACATGGAACCTCATGGGAAAGAACTCTCTGAGGATCTGAAAAAAAGAATTGTTGCTTTACATAAAGATGGCCTAGGCTATAAGAAGATTGCCAAGACCCGGAAACAGAGCTGTAGCACGATGGCCAAGACCATACAGTGGTTTAACAGGACAGGTTCCACCCAGAACAGGTCTTGCTATGGCCAACCAAAGAGATTGAGTGCACGTGCTCAGCGTCATATCCAGAGGTCGTCTTTGGGAGATAGACGTATGAGTGCTGCTAGCATTGCTGCAGAGGTTGAAGGGGTGGGGGGGTAAGCCTGTCAGTGCTCAGACCATACGCCGCACACTGCCTCAAATTGGTCTGCATGGTCATCCCTGAAGGAAGCCTCTTCTAAAGATGATGCACAAGAAAGCCCACAAACAGTTTGCTGAAGACAAGCAGACTAAGGACATGGAACCATGTCCTGTGGTCTGATGAGACCAAGATAAACTTATTTGGTTCAGATGGTGTCAAGCATGTGTGGCGGCAACCAGGTGAGGAGTACAAAGACAAGTGTGTCTTGCCTATAGTCAAGCATGGTGGTGGGAGTGTCATGGTCTGGGGCTGTATGAGTGCTGCCAGCACTGGGAGCTACAGTTCATTGAGGGAACCATGAATGCCAACATGTACTGTGACATACTGCAGCAGAGCATGATCCCCTCTCTTCGGAGACTGGGCCGCAGGGCAGTATTTCAACATGATAACGACCCCAAACACAACTCCAAAGCGACCACTGCCTTGCTAAAGAATCTGAGGGTAAAGGTGGTGGACTAGCCAAGTATGTCTCCAGACATAAACCCTATTGAGCATCTGTGGGGCATCCTCAAACGGAAGGTGGAGCAGCGCAACGTCTCTAACATCCACCAGCTCCATGATGTTGTTATGGAGTAATGGAAGAGGACTCCAGTGGAAGCCTGTAAAGCTCTGGTGAACTCCATGCCCAAGAGGGTTAAGGCAGTGCTGGAAAATAATAGTGGCCACACAAAATATTGACACTTTGTGCCCAATTTGGAAATTTTCACTTAGGGGGTATACTCACTTTTTTTCCAGTGGTTTAGACATTAACCCTCCTGGCGGTATCCCCGAGCGTGACTCGGGGTTGATTTTTTCTACCAAAATCGGTAACCCCGAGTAACGCTCGGGGTAGATATGCAGAGCCTGCAGCGTGCGCTGGCTTACCTTCTCCTGGATCCAGCAATGTCACCACGCTGTGTGAGCGAGCGGGACCTCGCTCGATTCACACAGCGTCCTCCTGTGCCGCCGATCTCCGTTCCCTGCAACGTTACTACGCACGGGAGTGGAGATCGGCGCCAAATTCAAAAAAGTAAACAAACACAATACACACAGTATACTGTAATCTTATAGATTACAGTACTGTATGTAAAAAAAACACACCCCCCTTGTCCCTAGTGGTCTGCCCAGTGCCCTACATGTCATTTTATATAATAAAAACCTTTTTTTCTGCCTGAAAACTGTAGATTGTCCATAGCAACCAAAAGTGTCTTTTTATGTCAAAAATTGTTTTAGATCAGCTAGAAAACAGCGATAATAAATTATAATCACTTGCAGAATTGTGCGATAGCGATTTGCGGGGAAATTCGTCATAAAAAAAAAAAATAATGACAGCAACAATTCTGCAACTGAGCAAATTTCAGTGATTTTGAGTTGATTACATTATTGAATAATTTTTATTTTAATTATATTATTACTTGCTATAATTATTTATAATTATTTATTATATTATAATTTAAAATTTTGTTTTTAAAAAATGTCATACCCGGGATGCCTATTAGATTCTTGTTTGGTCAGATTTAAGTGAGTTATTCCTAAAAATCACAGGCCTACAGTATAAAACACCAAATTTCCTTGCAAATAATTGTACCGCTTTCAGCATGTTTTTTCAGAAAGAATCATACCGCCAGGGAGGTTAATAGCTTGTGTTGTGTTATTTTGAGGGAACAGCAAATTTACACTGTTATACAAGCTGTACACTCACTACTTTACATTGTAGCAAAGTGTAATTTGTTCAGTGTTGTCACATGAAAGATGTAATAAAATATTTACAAAAATGTGAGTGGTGTACTCACTTTTGTGAGATACTGTATATACACTTTCTGTATATACAATTTCCTCTCTTCCTCTAGTACAAACTTGCTTGCAGACTTTTACTCCCAGGACCAGCTAGCAGCTAGCACTATGATGCAGGCCTGACACTGATTCAGCCAGGTCGAAAGCAATTGCACTCTGCAGGTAGGGACCGTGGGACCCTTTGGTGTAGCAAAAATGGTAGCAGTCCTAGTGCTAGCTGTGCACATGGCTACTGCTCCCAGCACCACATCTCCAGGCTCTGGCAGCCCTCCTGGTTGAAGCTGCCCCTTCCTGCTGCCTGTGCCACCACAGTCCACTCCGCTGGCTCTACACCCATCCCAGACTGCACTCTCCCAGTCCTCTCAGGCATGCCTCCACAGTCTTCCTGACTGTGCAAACACTCACCCGCCCTCTTGGCTGCCTCTGTGGAACTCCTGAAAACTTGCCCGGTAGTGTTGTCCTGCTGTCCTCTTTTGTTCCTCCTGTGCCTCCTGGTCAGGACACCTCTGTGGATTGTAAGAGGGTCCTGTCCACACCCAAGCCCAGGCTCAAGGTCACCCCTCCCCCCCAGATTTTAACAGGGAGACAGCTAGGCAAATGTATGTGCTGTCTGCTTAACAGAGAGCTGTGATTGATTGATAGAGTTTGCTCAGTGTTCTGGTGCTGCTCGTGCTGCCTTGAAATGTTCACACTGATCCAATAGCTATAGAGTATACTGGATAGTGGGAAGAAACCTGGCAGATGAGAGCATGGATATCTATGCAGCCCTGGCCAATTAGAAGGGGAAGTGCCCCAATGCATGCTGGGTGACTGTATTTATATCTGAAGAGCACATGGGCTCGGGGGTCTTCTGCAGAGGGAGAGGTCCTGTGAGGAGGGGGTCTGGTGCCCCTCCTCAGTGCAGGCTGCCATGCAGCCTTAGGTGGTAGACCTGAGGACCTGAAACATTAAAGTTGCAACCCATGGTTCTTGTGAGAGCTGACTGAGGGAGGGTGTCCGTTGATCCTGTCTGGTACTGCTGAAGAAGGCTTTAGTTGAGTGCATTTTTGAGTGCTTTAGGAGCCCCCCAACAGGGGATCCCCTGTGCTGTTAGATCCCCCTCTGGGTTCTAAACGTCAGCTACTTTGTGCAAACTAAAGGGGACACTGGCTAATGTCTTGAAGAGGCAAAGTTCACTGAGTTCCTTCTGCTACAAAGGGACTTGTTCGTTCCATACAGGCACTGCATGGTTCTACAGATAATCTGCTACACAGATTGAGAGAGTTGTACTCACCTGTGAATAGGTGCTCCTGCATGGGGTACCGCTACATATGGTTCCTCCCTTAAGCTGCCAGCCCATACAGTTAACATCTTAATTTACAGGGGGCTGCTGAATGAATGTTTTTAAAAACTAAAGCAAACCAAAAAAAGGCACCATTAAAATAAATAACAACTTAGTTGCCACTTTCCAGTCTTAAGCCCCCTTTCACATCAGTGCAACTTGTAATGCGATTTGACAGGTCCAAACCGCATGACAAGTCACACCCTAATGTCAGAAACTGTTCAAATTGGTGCAACCCTGATTTTGCAGTGTAGCACCGATTAAAAAAATTAATTTCTGCACAACTTTTGGTGATTTCAGGTGCAACTTTGATAGACATCTGTGCATGAAGTCGTACAGATGTCAGCCAAGTCGCACCGGCATTCTGCTTTGAAATAATGCAATTTCAAGTGAAGTCGCACGATTTCAAAGTTGGATTCGGTGTGAACCAGAGCTTAAACCAATTAAATTGCTTTGTATTCTTCTTTATATTGCATTCTTAAACTACCACCCACCATCTTGCCTAGTCATTTTGAACAGCCGTGCCTTCTGCTAGTCGGAGGAGAAAAATGCTGAGGGAATCAACATCACTAAAGGGAAGAGCAAAGGCTTAAAATAACTTAATGAATCTCTGCAGCGCCACACTCTGCCCATTTTGCAAATAGCCGAGTGTCCTGATGTACATAAGAATGGAAGAAAGCCCATGACCCCTGAAGTAGGCAGCTAGAACAAATGAACTTATTGGTCATAGAGATTTCAGGTTCTGTTTCTGATGTTGCATACCACCTACCACACGTACATGAAGCCCTGGGAAGATGGTTTTTGAATTATACACTATATTGTCACATATATTGGGATGCCTGCCTTTACATTCACATGAACTTTAATGGCATCCCAGTCTTAGTCTGTAGGGTTCAATATTGATTTGGCCCACCCTTTGCAGCTATAACAGCTTTAACTCTTCTGGGAAGTCTGTCCATAAGGTTTATGAGTGTGTCTAAGAAAAAGTTTGACCATTCTTGCAGAAGTGCATTTGTAAGGTTAGGCACTGATGTTGTACGAGAAGGCCTGGCTCGCAGTCTCTACTCTAATTCACCCCAAAGGTGTTCTATCAGGTTGAGGTCAAGACTCTGTGCAGGCCAGTCAAGTTCCTTCACCCCAAACTTGCTTATCCATATCTATATGGACCTTGCTTTGTGCACTGTGAAGAGAATGTCGTCAGCGCACCAAGGATTCCTTGAAAGGGTCCAAAGCTTTATTTTCATGGTCATATGTAAAACATACAGCAACCACTTGCCTGACAAAGGAACCCTGCATGGCTCCGAAACATTGCTGTATGTTTTTCATGTTACCATAGAAGAAAAGCCTTGGACACTTGGGGGCAGATCCACAGAGATCTGCACCCGCGCAGCGTATCAGAGATTTAGTTTGAATCCTTAAAGATTTTGCGCCCTAAGTTACGGCGGCGTAGTCTATCTCTGGCGGCGGAATTCAAATCGACGATTAGGGGGCGTGTTTCATTTAAATGAAGCGCGTCCCCGCGCCGAATGAACTGCGCATGCGCTGTCCCAAAATTTCCCGCCGTGCATTGCGCTAAATGACGTCGCAAGGACATGATTTTTTTAACATAGACGTGAATTACGTCCATCGCGATTCACGGACAAATTACGCAAAAAAAATAAAAAATTCCAATGAAACGCGGGAACGACTGCCATACTTAACATGGCAAGTCTAACTATACGCCGCAAAACACCAGCTTTAACTATACGCCGGAAAAAGCCGACTAGAGACGACGTAAGAGAATGCGACGGCCGCACGTACGTTCGTGGATCGTCGGAAATAGCTCATTTGCATACTCGACGCGGAAAACATCGAGAACTCCACCCAGCAGACGCCAAAGTATTGCATCTTAGATCCGAAGGCGTACGAAGCCATACGCCTGTCGGATCTAACCCAGATGCCGTCGTATCTTGGTTTGAGGATTCAAACCAAAGATAAGACGCGGGAAATTTGAAAGTACACCGGCGTACTCGCTCTGTGGATCTGCCCCTTGGAATCCTTGGTGTGCTGTAGACATTTTCTTTATTTTTAATATTGAGTTACTTATGCACTGCTATGTGAAAGTCAAAGTAAATGTGCATTGAAGAGAACTGCTGTATCACTATAACTGGTAAAACTCCAACCACTCAAAATAAAGTATATACAAAGGAAATTCCACTTGAGGTTCAACATGAGTAATAAACCCTTACCAATAACCAAACTGTAATAAATACCATGGGCCAGATCCACGTACCCTGGCGCATATTTCCGTCGGGCGTAGCGTATCTAAGATACACTACGCCGCTGTAACTTACTTATTATTTTTTTTTAATCCTCAAAGAATGCGCGCCGTAAGTTACGGCGGTGTAGTGTATCTTTGGCGGCATAAGGGCGCGCAATTCAAATGGCTGTGATGGGGGCGTGTTTTATGTAAATGCATCTTGACCCGACGTAAATGGCGTTTTTTTTTCAACTGCTCATGCGCCGTCCGTGGGGGTATCCCAGTGCGCATGCTCGAAATTAACCCGGAACAAGCCAATGCTTACGACGGTGACGTCATTCTACGCAAATCCCTATTCGCGAACGACTTACGCAAACGACGTAAAAAATTCAAAATTTGACGCGGGAATGACGGCCATACTTAACATTGAGTACGCCTCATATAGCAGGGGTAACTATACGCCGGAAAAAGCCGAACGCAAACAACGTAAAAAAAACCCGCCGGCCGGACGTACGTTCGTGGATCACCGTATCTAGCTAATTTGCGTACACGACGTGGAATTCGACGGAAACGCCACCTAGCGGCCGGCAGAAAAATGCACCTACGATCCGACGGCGTACTAAGACGTACGCCTGTCGGATCGAGCCCAGATGCAGACGTATCTTGTTTTGTAGATACAAAACAAAGATACGACGCGGGAACTTTGAAATAGATACGCCGGAGTAATTCTTCTGTGGATCTGGCCCCATGTATATACAACACAAATATAAATCCCATAAAATGTTCTGTAAAAGTATGTGCTCAGTGATAACATACACATATACATACCACCTAACTTTTTGAGATGAGAATGAGGGACACCTATTAGCAAAAGTACGTAGGCATAGGACACTCCCCCCTGCTATGGCCCTTTAAAGGGGAAATATACAAAAAAGTATTAGTTAAACCCACAAGTGCTTTTTTTAACACTATTTATCCTTTGTATTGGATTTTGAAATTTACAAATACTGCAATTTATAAATTGGATAAAAGGTTTAGCACTGGGAAACACTTTTTGAAAGATAAAAAGTGAATTTTATATACAACTATATAGATTAGACCAAAACGAGGGACAAATGGGTATGAAAGAGGGACAGGGGGACTTTGTTCCAAATCAGGGACATTCCCGGCGAACAGCGAACAATTTGGGGTGTTCGCGGCCAATTTGAAAAGCCGCGGAACACCCTGTTAAAGTCTATGGGAGATATCTAAAGTGCTAATTTTAAAGGGTAATATGCAAGTTATTGTCCTAAAAAGTGTTTGGGGACCTGGGTCCTGCCCCTGGGGACATGTATCAATGCAAAAAAAAGTTTTTAAAAACAGCTGTTTTTTAGGGAGCAGTGATTTTAATAATGCTTAAAGTGAAACAATAAAAGTGAAATATTCCTTTAAATTTCGTACCTAGGGGGGATGTATAGTATGCCTGTGAAGCAGCGCATGTTTCCTGTGCTTAGAACTGTCTGCACAGAAATTACAAATTACAAAGTGTAATTTCTGAAGGAAAAAAAGTCATTTAAAATCACTCGCGGCTATAATGAATTGTTGGCTCCCGACAATTCAGAGAAAAGTCATTCATAAAAATAAAAAAAAGCGTGAGGGTTCCCCCAAATTCAATTACCAGGCCCTTCAGGTCTGGTATGGATATTAAGGGGAACCCCGCCGTCAATTTAAAAAAACATTTACGTGGGGTTTCCCCCAAATATCCATTCCAGACCCTTCAGGTCTGGTGTGGATTTTAAGAGGAACTCCACCCCAAATTTAAAAAAAAGTGGCGTGGAGTTCCCCCAAAAATCCACACCAGACCCCTTATCCGAGCACGCAACCTGGCCGGCCGCAGGAATAGAGGGGGGGATGAGAGAGCGCCCCCCCTCCTGAACCATACCAGGCCACATGCCCTCAACATTGGGAGGATGCTTTGGGGGTCTGTGACCCCCTCAAAGCACCATGTCCCCATGTTGATGGGGACAAGGACCTCATCCCCACAACCCTTGCCTGGTGGTTGTGGAGGTCTGCGGGCAGGGGGCTTATTGTAATTTGGAAGACCCCTTTAACAAAGGGAACCCCCAGATCCTGCCCCCCCCCCCCCATGTGAATTGGTAATGGGGTATATTGTACCTCTACCATTTCACTAAGAAAGTGTAAAGAATTGTAAAAATAAAACACACACACCGTGGAAAAAGTCCTTTATTAAAAAAATAAATAAAAATACAGCGGTGGTAATCCACTCTCGGTCCCCGCTCCAACGTTGTCGGTATCCTGCGATGGGTGATCTCCTCTCCGCCGGGGTCCAGCGATGAGAAGATCTCTTCATCCAGGTCCAGGATCCAGAGCGCATGCATCGCCGGCCTCCTGTCTCCAACGGAGACAGCCCAGCGAATGACGTGGCCTGAGCCAGTGACCCCGCCCCCCTCTGACGCAAGGGAAAGGATGGGCTTCCCCAGTGACGTAGTCAGAGGGTGCGTCAGAGGGGAACGGGGTCACGTGACGGGTGGCCCCACCTCACTTATATAAGAGCTGTCACTGGCTCAAGCCTTGTCATTCGCCGAGCTGTCTCCGGATTACCACCGCTTGATTTTTTCTTTTAATAAAGGACTTTTTCCACGGTGTGTGTGTTTTATTTTTAAAATTCTTTACACTTTCTTAGTGAAATGGTAGAGGTACAATGTACCCCATTACCAATTCACATAGGGAGGGGCCGGGATCTGGGGGTCCCCTTTGTTAAAGGGGTCTTTCAGATTCCGATAAGCCCCCCGCCTGCAGACCCCCACAACCACCGGGCAAGGGTTGTGGGGATGCGGCCCTTGTCCCCATCAACATGGGGACATGGTGCTTTGAGGGGTCACAGACCCCCAAAGCACCCTCCCAATGTTGAGGGCATGTGGCCTGGTACGGTTCAGGGGGGGCCGTTCTCTCATCCCCCCTCTTTTCCTGCGGCCGGCCAGGTTGTCTGGTGTGGATTTTTGGGGGAACTCCACGCCATTTTTTTTTATTTGGGGTTCAGTTCCCCTTAAAATCCACACCAGACCTGAAGGGTCTGGAATGGATATTTGGGGGGAACCTCACGTCCTTTTTTTTTTAATTGACGGTGGGGTTCCCCTTAATATCCACACCAAACCTAAAGGGCCTGGTAGCTGAATCTGGGGGGACCCCCACGCTTCTTTTTTCATGAATGACTTTTCTCTGAATTGCCAGGAGCCGACAATTCATTATAGCCGCAAGTGATTTTTAAATGACTTTTTTTCCTTCAGAAATTAGACTTTGTGCAGAGACAGTTCTAAGGATGGGAAACATGCGCTTCACAGTGCTAAAGCTAAAGGACCTGGCCAGTTTTTGTGATTTAGCACTGCGTTGCTTTAACTGACAATTGCGTGGTCATGCCACTTGGCTCCCAAACAAAATTGGCGTCCTTTTTTTCCCACAAATAGAGCTTTATTTTGGTGGTATTTGATCACCTCTGCGGTTTTTATTTTTTGCGCTATAAACAAAAATAGAGCGACAATTTTGAAAAAAATTCAATATTTTTTACTTTTTGCTATAATAAAAATCCCCCAAAAATATATTTAAAAAAAAAATTTCCTCAGTTTAGGCCAATACGTATTATTCTACCTATTTTTGGTAAAAAAAATCGCAATAAGCGTTTATCGATTGGTTTGCGCAAAATTTATAGCGTTTACAAAATAGGGGATAGTTTTATTGCATTTTTATTATTTTTTTTTTTACTACTAATGGCGGCGATCAGCAATTTTTTTTCATGACTGCGACATTATGGCAGACACTTCGGACAATTTTGACACATTTTTTGGACCATTGTCATTTTCACAGCAAAAAATGCATTGTTTACTGTGAAAATTACAATTGCAGTTTGGGAGTTAACCACAAGGGGGCGCTGAAGGGGTTAAGTGTGACCTAATTTGTGTTTCTAACTGTAGGGGGTGTGGCTTTTTTTTTTAAATAAAAGACTTTTTCCACGGTGTGCGTGTTTTATTTTTAAAATTCTTTACAATTTCTTAGTGAAATGGTAGAGGTACAATGTACCCCATTACCAATTCACATAGGGAGGGGCCGGGATCTGGGGGTCCCCTTTGTAAGGCCCCTTTCAGACTGAGGCAGGAGCTGCGGTGGCGGTATAACGCCGCTAAAAATAGCGGCGCTATACCGCCGGGATTGCCGTGGGATTCGGCCGCTAGCGGTGCGGTATTAACCCCCGCTAGCGGCCGATAAAGGGTTAATACCGCCCGCAATGCGCCTCTATAGAGGCGCATTGCGGGCGGTATTGCCGCGGTTCCCATTGTTTTCAATGGGAAGGAGCGGTGAAGGAGCGGTATACATGCCGCTCCTCTCACCGCTCCAAAGATGCTGCTGACAGGATATTTTTTAGTCTCCCGCCAGCGCATCGCCTCAGTGTGAAAGCCCTCGGGCTTTCACATTGAGTCTGCAGTGCAGGAGTTTTTCAGGCGGGATAGCAGAGCTATTTTTAGCGCTTTACCGCCTGAAAAACTCCTCAATGTGAAAGGGGCCTTAAAGGGGTCTTTCAGATTCCGATAAGCCCCCCGCCTGCAGACCCCAACAACCACCGGGCAAGGGTTGTGGGGATGCGGCCCTTGTCCCCATCAACATGGGGACATGGTGCTTTGAGGGGTCACAGACCCCCAAAGCATCCTCCCAATGTTGAGGGCATGTGGCCTGGTACGGTTCAGGGGGGGGGCCGTTCTCTCATCCCCCCTCTTTTCCTGCGGCCGGCCAGGCTGTCTGGTGTGGATTTTTGGGGGAACTCCACGCCATTTTTTTTCTTAATTTGGGGTTCAGTTCCCCTTAAAATCCACACCAGACCTGAAGGGTCTGGAATAAATATTTGGGGGAAACCTCACGTCCTTTTTTTTTTAATTGACGGCGGGGTTCCCCTTAATATCCACACCAAACCTGAAGGGCCTGGTAGCTGAATTTGGGGGGACCCCCACGCTTTTTTTTTCATGAATGTCTTTTCTCTGAATTGCCAGGAGCCGACAATTCATTATAGCCGCAAGTGATTTTTAAATGACTTTTTTTCCTTCAGAAATTAGACTTTGTGCAGAGACAGTTCTAAGGATGGGAAACATGCGCTTCACAGTGCTAAAGCTAAAGGACCTGGCCATTTTTTGCGATTTAGCACTGCGTTGCTTTAACTGACAATTGCGTGGTCGTGCCACTTGGCTCCCAAACAAAATTGGCATCCTTTTTTTCCCACAAATAGAGCTTTCTTTTGGTGGTATTTGATCACCTCTGCGGTTTTTATTTTTTGCGCTATAAACAAAAATAGAGCGACAATTTTGAAAAAAATGCAATATTTTTTACTTTTTGCTATAATAAATATCCCCCAAAAATATATTTAAAAAAAAAATTTCCTCAGTTTAGGCCAATACGTATTCTTCTACCTATCTTTGGTAAAAAAAATCGCAATAGGCGTTTATCGATTGGTTTGCGCAAAATTTATAGCGTTTACAAAATAGGGGATAGTTTTATTGCATTTTTATTATTTTTTTTTTTACTACTAATGGCACCGATCAGCAATTTTTTTCATGACTGTGACATTATGGCGGACACTTCGGACAATTTTGACAAATTTTTTGGACCATTGTCATTTTCACAGCAAAAAATGCATTGTTTACTGTGAAAATTACAATTGCAGTTTGGGAGTTAACCACAAGGGGGCGCTGAAGGGGTTAAGTGTGACCTCATTTGCGTTTCTAACTGTAGGGGGGTGTGGCTGTAGGTGTGACATCATTGATTGTGTTTCTCTATAAAAGGGAACACACGATCTATGATGGTGCCACAGTGAAGAATGGGGAAGATGTTTATACACACAGCTCTCCCCATTCTTCAGCTCCGGGGACCGATCGTGGGACTCCAGCGGCGATCGGGTCCCGCGGTCACGGTCACGGAGCTTTGGACCGGGTCGCGCCCGCGACCCACGGCTGGACACTTAAAGAGCACGTACCCATTCTGCCGACGTATATGTGCAGGAGGCAGTCCTTAAGTGGTTAAGCATTATTAAAATCACTGCTCCCGAAAAAACAGCCATTTTTAAAAAAAAATATTGCATTGATACATGTCCCCTGGGGCAGGACCCAGGTCCCCAAACATTTTTTAGGACAATAACTTGCGTATAAGCATTTAAAATTAGCACTTTAGATTTCAAACGTTTGAGTCCCATAGACTTTAACCCCCTCAGTGGTATTCCCGAGTCTGGCTCGGGGTGGAATTTCAGAACCAAAAGCGATAACCCCGAGCCAGACTCGGGATCGCTCGCAGTATCCACAGACAGGGTTTACTTACCTTGTCCCTGGATCCTGCAATGCCTCCCCGCTGTGTGATCGAGCGATGTCTCCTCGCTCGATTCACAGTGCCGAGTGCCGCCGAGCTCCGTTCCCTGCGACGTTACGACAAACGGGGGCGGAGATCGGCGCCAAATTCAAAAAAGGAAATAAACACAATATATACAGTATACTGTAATCTTATAGATTACAGTACTGTATGAAAACAATACACACTCCCTTTGTCCCTAGTGGTCTGTCCAGTGTCCTACATGCACTTTTATATAATAAAAACTGTTCTTTCTGCCTGGAAACTGGAGATTGTCCATAGCAACCGAAAAGTGTCCCTTTATGTCAAAAGTGGTTTTAGACCAGCTAAAAAACAGCGATAATAAATTAGAATCACTTAAAGAGTTGAGCGATAGTGATTTGTGGGGAAATTCGTCATCAAACACTGAAAGTTATAATTTTTATTATTATTATATTATTTGTTATAATTATTTATATTCATTTATTATATTATAATTTATGATATTGTGTTTCAAATTTTATTATACCCTGGATTTCTACTAGACTCTTGTTTGGACAGAGTGAGTTATTCCTAAGAATTGCAGGCCTACAATATAAAACGCCAAATTTCCATGCAAAATAATGGTACCGCTTTCAGCACCTAAAATCTGAAAGAATCATACCGCCGGGAGGTTAACCGGGTTCTAAAGTTCACACAAAATTTTGGTCTGTTCGCAGGTTCTGGTGCGAACCGAACGGGGTGGTGTTCGGCTCATCCCTAGTAGTAAATAAATGGTCTTTACTAACAACACTAAAATTGGTTTTGCATGATAACAAAGTATTAGCTTTCAGATAATTAGCCTTGTTAATAAACCTTAAATAAAAAACTATATAGCCCCACTGTTACCCACTTCATACATGCTCTGGAAAGAAACAATTGAAAAATGAATGTTTAAATCTGAACTATTGCGATGCAGTGCAGGCTGTTCTCTTGTGGTTCCTATGATAAAGAGAGCCCATGCTGTTATCATAATTAGCACTAGTATTAATATCTTTATGTTTACATAAGTTTCATATCCATATATCTGTATGACAAAGCAAGCATTAATAGTGAAATCACAGGTTACTGAGAAAAAGAAAACATGAATGGGTTGTTGGTTAAACACAATGGACATTACAATATAATATTTTGCTGGTATTTTCTTTTCCTCCCATTAATTCTTTCTAAAGCTTAAACGAGAGAGAAAGGGTACTGAGGCATACAATATTTTGACTTTGAAAGTACTTAAGTGTTAGAAGAAAGGACATCAATTATGTAGGGTTTCATGGCATTAGGTTTTCATAGCATTAACTTTTTAAAATGTCATAGTCTCTGAAATTTAGCACTTACTGTATGCTCAGTACCACGGTTTGTTATAAGTCAGTGGGCAAAGCAATAGTCCCTAGACAGTATGCTGCTATAGACACATTCACTACAATATAGGAGATTCCTGAAAACATGAACTCAAGACATTATACACAGTGTGAAATTTTCTTTAGGCAGTTATCTCAAAGATACAGAATAATAAAATATATTACTGGTTGTACAGTAGTTCTGAATAGGTAAAGGAAACACACACAAACAGTAACCTTATTTTATTGTCCCATATAATTACTCATCCCAAACTGCCCACCTTTCGCTGCTGATCCTAACTTTTTCAAAGTATTTTAATTTAATTTATGTATCAAAGGCAAAGCAGCAATATGACTTTTACAGTGACACCAGCTGCATACACCTACCGCCTTTTAGCTCCTTTCTGCTGTTTTGATTGACTACTGGCAGCAAGGAGGTTAGTGGAAGGTATTATGAGAGTCCTGGATCTCAACTATCCTTCACTCTCCTGACCTCACCGGTGTGTGCCCTCCTGACCACCCTGGTGGGCTCTCCCGACCTGTGCTCTCCTGACCTTCCCTCTTGACCACCCCCCAGGTGTGCTATCCTGACCTCCCCGGTGTGCCCTCCTAACCTCCCTGATGTGCTCTCCTGACCTCCCTGATGTGCCCTTCTGACCTCCCCGGTGTGCTCACCTGACCTCCCCGGTGTGCCCTCCTGACCTCCTGGTGTGCTCTCCTGACCTCCCCGATATGCTCTCTTGACCTCCCCGGTGTGTGCCCTCCTGACCTCCCCGGTGTGTGCCCTTCTGACCTCCCTGGTGTGCTCTCCTGACCTTCCTGGTGTGCTATACTAACCTCCCCGGTGTGCCCTCCTAACCTCCCTGGTGTGCTCTCCTGACTTCCCCGGTGTGCTATCCTAACCTCCCCGATGTGCCCTCCTGACCTCCCTGGTGTGCTCTCCTGACCTCCCGGTGTGCTCTCCTGACCTCCCCATTGTGTGCCCTTCTGACCTCCCCAGGGTGTGTGCTCTCCTGACCTCCCTGGGGTGTGTACCCTCCTGACCTCCCCAGTGTGTGCTCTCCTGACCTCCCCGGTGTGCTCTCCTGACCTCCCCGGTGTTTGCTCTCCTGACCTCCCCGGTGTGTGCCCTCCTGACCTCCATGGTGTGCCGTCCTGACCTCCCCGGTGTGTGCTCTCCTGACTCACCACAGTTCTGTAAGCAACATCATATTTTCTGGCAGTGCCCCTCCTGAGACTAGACTCTGGATCCGCCCCTGTGTGGGGATGGGCTGCTAGTTGTCCCATCAGTCTTGACAGAGAGATTAGGGGAAGGGGCAAATGGGGAAGGAAAAATTATGAGCTTGATTTTGGATAGACTGAGTTTTAGGAAGTAGTGTGACATCCAGGCTGATATGTCTGTTAGTAAATTAGTGATATGTGAGGAAACTGAAGGGGTGAGCTGAGGGGTAGAGAGAGAAAATCTGGGTGTCGTCGGTGTAAATATGGTATTGGAAGCCATGGGAGCCATCAGTATAGGTAAGCATGTAGGTAATACAATAAAGTTGATAGGGATTAGTACATAGATGGTACTAGATAGATAGGTAGTGTGACAGGAAGTCAGGTAAATCTGGGGGTGTTGTCACAGACGGGAGATACATTTCTGCCTTGTTTAGAAAATTCACCAATTACTATCAGGTGTCGGCTGCAGAGGTAGCCAGAAAGGTTTAAGGACGTTGGATAGCTTCAGCTGTTCAAAATAATAAAATGAAGGCCTCTATAAGTTGTCCATAGGATTACTACTGAATGCTGCATCCTGAGGCTTGTTGAGTTAAGGAGAGCAGTGAGATGAGGAAGACTTCTGAAGGTGAAGGGGTTGTTGATATTTTTGCTGTGTGATAAGAAAATCAAAAAGACTATTGTTTTCTGCTGGAAGACCGGCAGTGTCTGCCCAGCAGTAGGCTGTGCCAGACTCCATAGGTAGGTTCCTGTGTTGTGAAGGTAGACGGCCCAAGTGGCCAGGGTTTATTTTATGTTTTTTTTTTTTTTAATGCTGTTTGGATGCTTGCACTTGTTTCCAGCAATATGGAAGAATAAACCATAACCTTTTTCAACCACCCACGGCTGCCTCTCTGTATAATTCAGTGTGTAGTGAACCCACTCAGAAGGTCACACACCCCCGCTACCGAGCTAACCCCTTACAGTAGGTACATACTGTATATACATACAGATGAGTTCATCCCTAACAATGACTTGAGAGATGATACCAGTCCAAGAAGGTATAAAAAGAAAGTCCACATAGACCTGACAAAAGGGTGTGGGCAGGAGCTATCTAGTGTACCCAAGAACTGAGGCGACAACACACTTAGATACCAAAATGTTGTTTATATTGTAGCAATTGAATGATCACAAATTAACCCTCCTCTTGTGTTAGGGTCAGAACCGACCCGTTTTCAGGTTTTGAATGTCTATAAGTATCACATAAATTTGTATATTGCATCAAGATTTTTTTACTTTGTCAGGAACCTCTATTTAAACAATGTAATAGAAAAAGAATCCTTTTCACTTAATTATAAAATACTGTGGTGAAAATTAAGACGTTTATGGTGTTAGAGTCAATTCTGACCCAGTTATAATATAGGATTATAGGACACTAATAACTGCCAAAACTGAAATCATAAACACTCTCTCTGCTTAGTAACACTGACATCCAATCACCTCTCAACCCTGTGAGCTGTAGTTAGGGAGGGGCCTATCTCTTTGCCTGCTTGTCTGCTTCTTTAAATAAAGTAAAGAAACATAGGACCAATTTATAATATTCTATTGAGGTTTATTTTACCATTTTTTAAATTTGAAAATGAGAGGTATGCTATCAAAAGAAAGGTCTGAGGGGTCACACCAAAAATATTAAAACCAATCTTTTCAAGGATAAAGAAGCCTAACAAGGTAACCAAGAGGAAAGAAACAAATTGGATGATAAATAATTGTTCAGAGGCTGATCTAGCTGATATGCCTGATAGCATATGCCTTACCATAAGGGTTTAGCTGGGCCCCTCTTGTTTATTAAAAGTTATGCATGGACATTGTCTTGATTATTTTGCATTCATGTTTGCTTATAATATGTAAATGCTTTCTGGCAGGAATATGACATCATGTAACATCAGAAGAGGGGGAAGCCACTTTTTTATTGGTTTTGATTGGTGGTAGTTCATTTATATTCTGTTGCTACTGTATGCACTTTATCACATGCCTGATAAAAGGATCCTGCGTGGCTCCAAAACATTGCATTTATTCCTTTGAAGATCCATGGTGTGCTGGTGAATATGTATATTGATCTGTGATATATCCAGTGTCCAGCTGGTAATCACTCAGCACCCGCTACAGATTAACCTGTAATTCAGGAACATGTGCGATAGGAATATAGACAACATAATAGCACAGAGGGAGTGATTCCCCCATCCACCTCGAATGTGTGGAAGGGGGATTCTGGTCATGTTTGTTGTTCAAACAGTGGGTTGAACTAAATAAAATGATGAATGCATGACCAGCCTAAGTATACTAAACCATCTAATCTCTCCATAGGATGTCAATGCTGCTGTCCAAAGGTGGTTATGCTGCTTCTCCATAAATATAGAGGAGAAATTAGTGTAGCCACACTAACACAAAAGTAGTGGCACTGGCCAGAATAAAATAAATGAAGTAAAGCCTAAAAAATCAGATGCAGCCTAGGGGCAGGCATATTGCAATATATGAAATGTATGTCCTTGGGTTTAGAAACTTTAGAGTCGAATATATTTTATTATTTTTTTTGAAAAAACAAAATAACATGACATGAGCGAGGCACGGAGGACTAGTACAAAAAGTAAACAACAGGGATTATATGGTGAGCCAGTAACAGTAGCCGTCCCCAAGGAGGGTGCAAGTAATCATCACTCAAGTCATACATTGGAGTTAGAACAGTTTACACCACTAAACATCAGAACCTGGCAAAAATATATCCGGACATAAAATAGAAATAAGAGAAAGACAGGTGCAGAGGAGAGTAAAGAGGAAGAGAAAGAGCGTAGAGGAGAAGGAAGAAGAGGGGGAGGACGAGAGGGTATGCAGGTCAACTGCAGGGGGGCGGAAGGGGGGGGGGTGCTGGGCAGACCGGGATGTAACAATCCCACATAGCGGAATCATGAGACAGATCTGGTCTGGCTGTAAGATTCCAACCTCGCTTTCAGAGAATCAGAGGTAGAGTAGTCGATCCAGAGAAGCCAAAGGATCTTAAATGTATTGAAGGTATCATAGTCTAAGGCGAGCATCTCCTCCATGCGCATGATATCATTGACCAAGGAGACCCAGAACGTCAGGCCGCGTACACACGGTCGGTCCAAACCGATGAAAATGGACTGAAGTTCCGTTTCATCGGTCCAAACCGACCGTGTGTACGGCCCATCGGTCTGTTGTCCTTCGGTCCAAAAAAAGAGAACTTGCTTTAAAATCGAACCGATGGACGGCTGACCGATTGGTCAAAACCGATGGTTAGTACGCAAAAGCATCGGTTCAAAACCTGCACATGCTCAGAATCAAGTCGATGCATGCTCGGAAGCATTAAACTTTGTTTATTTCAGCACGTCATGTGTTTTACGTCACCGCGCTCTGACACGATCGGTTTTGGAAACGATGGTGTGTACGCACATCAGACCATCAGTCTGCTTCAGAGGTGAACCGATGAAAACGGTCCGTCGGACCATTCTCATTGGGTGGATCGACCGTGTGTACGCGGCCTCAGGGGTGGAGTGGTGGTGGTTTTCCAGCACAAGGATATGAGTTGTCTAGCGGCTGATAGAAAAAAACACAGCAGGGAGCTCTTTTGAGAAGCTGGGTTTAGAAACTTTAATTTAGACACTTTCTAGCCACCAGGCCAATTTACTATAAAAGAGCAACAAACTTTGTGCGGTAAAAGAACTAACCAACTTTTTTCTAATATATTCATTACAATATGTAAAAAACAGAATTAAGCTGCCTTTTCTGCTCTTTGTGTCCGGGTATTTTACTTCTTTCACAGCATGATGTCACTTGTGTTGGCCATGCATATGTGTGGTTTCTAAATTGTATTCCTGGCGTTAAGTTACACATTTGTAAAAATTTGCAATTTTGTGGTGTTTTTGGTGGCTTTACTTTTGTGGTATTTACAGTAACAACAATTCTGCGTATGATCACTAATATAAGAATTATACAGTTATTCTAATAATTTTCCAACTGAAGAATTCATAATTTTTTTTTATACATCATTGGCAAAATGCTCAAACACAATATCTGTCTCTGTTTATTCCTTAACAGCAAGGAAAAGGGAAGCCTGATTTTAGAAAATATCATTATAAAAATACATTGATTGTCAATATGATATATGGACTGCACCTAATGCCAGGTTAGAACATCTGAGAACATAATGATGCTATCATTGTGGTAAGTTGACTGAATATTTGGTTTTGGATCTTTTTAAACATTTAGGATAATTCCTAGGTAAAGTGGAATAATAGTACAAATTCAATTACACGTTTCAAATATTCTAGGAGTCTATAGCAAAGTTAATTAATTTTCAAGACAGATACAGTATACATTATGTCCAGGAACAAAACATTTCAGAATCTGAGACAGATTTTATAAAGCTCAAACAGTTTGTGCAGCACTTTAAAAAATTGAAAGAGACAGCACAGTTGCAATACAATTCAATACAGGAGGGATCAGAGGACCATACTCATGATCCCTAAAAAGAAAAGAGATGAGTTTTCAAGGCAAGTCAAGTAGGTGATAGCAAAGTGGATTAGTGTAGAGAGAGAGAGAAGGGGAAGCCCTGGAGAAATCCTGGGCACAAGCATGGGAGGAGGTGACATGGAGGCTAGAGAGCAGGAGGTATTTGGAGAAGCACAGTGGATGTTTTAGGTGATATTTTGAGATGAGGATATTGATGTAGCAGGGTTGTGGATTGCTTTGTACTGTATATAGTGGTTAGTTTTTTAATTTTATGCATTTGACCATCCAAAGTCACTGGAGGGATTAGATATAATGGTTTGAGGGTTGGAAGATGGTTGGTTAGGTGCATGAGTCTGGCAGGAGTATTCATGATAGACTGAAGTGTTGAGATGGGCCAACAAGGAGGGTGCTGCAAAAGTCCAGGTATAATTTGTTAAGAAGGGAAAATTTTGGAAATGTTGCAACATTTAAGGCAGCAAGATTTAGACAGTGATTGAATGCAGGGCTGAAAGGAAAGCTCAGGACTACACCTAGCAACCTGTCCTAAGGAGGGAGTGATTGCTTGCAGAGTGATTGCTTACAGTGTTTTTGAGAAGTTGGTGGAGGGGACAAGGGGGAATATTATGAGCTCAGTTTTGGAAATTAAAAATATATTGCCTTCTACTTTTCTCTAGCAATTGGTAATAGCCCCATAACAGCTCTTCCCACCCTCTGATGTTACCTAAAACATGTCCAACTCAGTGGAGTTGCTATGGGGGTGCAGGGGGCACAGACCGCACCTGGGTGACATCCGCTAGAGGGGTGACACCAGAGTTGCCAACAAACTGTGAAAAATATGGCTGCAGGACTACTTTGGAACAGAGCAGTTCCAAAGCCAACTGAGCTAGAACTGTAATGTTACGCCGGATATTATTTGAGAGTTAGGATCTCAACTGCGGAGACTACTCAGTTTCGGACCCAGGTTTCACTCTCTTGTGTGCAGAGAGTTTGGAATCCTACCATCACAGTCTCAGTCAAGAAACATGACGCATATTCCTTCATAGGCGCCAGTGAAAACTCAAACAAATAAGTATAAGGTCCAGGTAGAACTGATACTAGTTAAATGCAGAAGTAGCCGAGCATGCGTGGCATGTAAATAACCTTAACGGCAAAGTCCTCAAAGTAATAGGTAGTATATGTGCACACAATAACATTTGAGAAGGAGGTACTTAGGCATGAAAGACTTCCGTTTATACTTGGTGACTTAAAATGTGGAAATCATGGCAGGATCCTTATTAGAAGTACCAAACATAGAGAGACTATGGCTGCAGCAATTCCTGGTATAGTTAGCATACATAATTAGCAGGCAGCGCAGTTCAAAGGATAGTAATGCATAACAACATCAGGGTATCGATACTGAAGTGAATGATGCAGGCATAAGATCAGGCTCAAGGGTCCAGACGGGTAAGGCTGGTGAAGCAGGCAGTGGAGACTCCTGGTCCAGGTCAGGAAGCTGAAGTTCAGAGCAGGTGCGTCTGGATACCCAACCGACAAAGGCGTTGTGTCAGCCAAAATAAAGGAACACTTCCTGGTTAGTGCTAGGAGCTTAAATAGGCCGCCCAGCAGCTTAACAGGAAGTCACAGGCTAATTAGAAAGAAGGAAGTAACTATAGTTGAACTTCGAGTGAGAGACTCATCAGGAAGAAGGTTTGGGAAGGAAGTAACGGATGAGAGTTAACTGGGAAAGAAGCACAATTGTATTTAGTGCAAAATTGTTCGTGAGACGTTACAAGAACATACTCAGATATTGCCGGGTGGGCACATTCGCAATGAGTCAGTAATATCATGGCACTGCCTGGCACCATGTTTGAATGAAGGGCAGCACAGCAGTGGGCACACCTCCAGGGTCCCGACCCAGAGACCGGATCCCGACCCAACACCAGCACGAGCATGAGCAGCACACGGACATGGAGTCCCAGAGACTGGACCCCTGCCCTGCACTATCCATCCATAGATGCCAGAGATTTCCCCCACACCACTGTGAGCACGGCCACATGGAGTCCAGAGACCGGACCCCCGCACCTTCCATCCATGGCTGCTGGAGACCCCACGCCACTGTGTATCCTCTCTGCAGTCTCTGACCATTTCTTGTATCATGAAGGCACCGGGTGGCACCAACCCTAGTGACGTCACTGGTCCAACTGCTACCATGTGTGTAAAATACATTAAGCAGAAGCACATTGATATATACAGTACTTCATGGGACTTTAATCTGAGGACTACGAATGAAAAGAAAATAAAGCAATCTTGTATTTTATTCCAATTTGAAAATACACTACTTTTATTTTATGAAAATAAAGGATGATGATGCTGCTGTTGTTTTATAAAAACACACTGAATGTAAAACAGATTGATGAGCATTCTTGGTGCTCCTGTAGTAAAATAGCATGTGTTTGTCTTATGGATTTCAATTATGGGTTGCAGAAACATTTAATTATTGCTCAGTGACTTCCTCAGTACTTCCAAGTCAGAGCCTGTCAGAAGTCAGACCTTTTATTTTTGGTTCCATCACAAGTGATATTACAAACTGTCATCTAAAGATGAAAAATATGCCATGTTATGGTAATAAGTGACCACATTATGAATCACAATCTATTTTTAGGAAGTCATTTTCCCCTCTGGCATAATGGTGCCGTTCCTGTACCAACATGATTTTCATAAAGGATTATACATACCTGCTTTCTAAAGTCTAAATGTCACACATACATTTTTAATTTGCCAAATATGATGCAGAATTGCATTGAAATACATTTCTGTTTTCTGAATTTTTATTCTGTGACCTGTTTTGTAAATGGCATTGGATCCTGTATTCACTCATGTTAGTCAACTGTTAACAGAATTATATCAATAATTGTTTCAATAACATTGTATGTGCCCTAGAACAATATAAACTAATTTATTTATCACTTCTGTGTGAACATATTCTATAGGTGCACTCCTACAACATCTACAGTCAGGTCCATAAATATTGGGACATCGACACAATTCTAATCTTTTTGGCTCTATACACCACCAAAATGGTTTGAAATGAAACAATCAACATGTGCTTTAACTGCATACTTTCATCTTTAATTTGAGGGTATTTACATCCAAATCAGGGGAACGGTGTATAAATTACAACAGTTTGTATATGTGCCTCCCACTTTTTAAGGGACCAAAAGTAATGAGACAGATTAACAATCATAAATCAAACTTTTACTTTTTAATACTTGGTTGCAAATCCTTTGCAGTCAATTACAGCCTGAAGTCTCGAACACATAGACATCACCAGACGCTGGGTTTCATCCCTGGTGATGCTTTGCCAGGCCTCTACTGCAACTGTCTTCAGTTCCTGCTTGTTCTTGGGGCATTTTCCCTTCAGTTTTGTCTTCAACAAGTGAAATGCATGCTCAATCGGATTCAGGTCAGGTGATGACTTGGCCATTGCATAACATTCTACGTCTTTCCCTTAAAAACTCTCTGGTTACTTTCGCAGTATGCTTCGGGTCATTGTCCATCTGCACTGTGAAGCGCCGTCCAATGAGTTCTGAAGCATTTGGCTGAATATGAGCAGATAATATTGCCTGAAACACTTCAGAATTCATCCTGCTGCTTTTGTCAGCAGTCACATCATCAATAAATACAAGAGAACCAGTTCCATTGGCAGCCATACATGCCCACACCATGCTTCACTGATAAGGTGGTACTGTATGCTTTGGATCATGAGAAGTTCCTTTCCTTCTTCATACTCTTCTCTTCCCATCACTCTGGTATAAGTTGATCTTGGTCTCATCTGTCCATAGGATGTTTTTCCAGCACTGTGAAGGCTTGTTTAGATGTTGTTTGGCAAACTCTAATCTGGCCTTCCTGTTTTTGAGGCTCACAGATGGTTTTCATCTTGTGGTGAACCCTCTGTATTCACTCTGGTGAAGTCTTCTCTTGATTGTTGACTTTGATCAGGCCAACTGTTGTGAAGGGTGTTTTCTTCACCAGGGAAAGAATTCTTCGGTCATCCACCACAATTGTTTTCCGTGGTCTTCCGGGTGTTTTGGTGTTGCTGAGCTCACCGATGCGTTCTTTCTTTTTAAGGATGTTCTAAACAGTTGATTTGCCCACACCTAATGTTTTTGCTATCTCTCTGATGGGGTTGTTTTGTTTTTTCAGACTAATGATGGCTTGCTTCCCTGATAGTGATAGCTCTTTGGATCTCATATTGAGAGTTGACAGCAACAGATTCCAAATGCAAATAGCACACTTGAAATGAACTCTGGACCTTTTATCTGCTCCTTGTAAATGGGATAATGAGGGAATAACACACACCTGGCCATGGAACAGCTGAGCAGCCAATTGTCCCATTACTTTTGGTCCATTAAAAAGTGGGAGGCACATATACAAACTGTTGTAATTCCTATACCGTTCACCTGATTTGGATGTAAATACCCTCAAATTAAAGCTGAAAGTCTGCAGTTAAAGCAAATCTTGTTTCAAATCCATTGTGGTGTATAGAGACTAGAATTGTGTCTATGTCCCAATATTTATGGACCTGGCTGTATATAATAGATTCATAATTAAATCCTGGTACTCAGAAGGTTTTTCTATCTTATCTTAATACATTCTATGCAGCCCCACTCAGTTTCCCTAAAACTTACCTGAGCCCATCTATATCCAGCCCTGTTGTAGGAGTGTCTTGGCCGCCCGGGACTCTCTCTCCTCATCGGCTGAGATGGCAGCGTGGCACCTTCTGCTGTCAATCAAAGTCAATGAGCCAATGAGGAGAGAGAGGCTGTAGGGCCGAACCATGGCTTCGTGTCTGAATGAACACACAGAGCTCGACTCCGGTGCCCCCATAGCAAGCAACATTTTGTGGGGGCACTCAGCAGGGGGTGTGGCCAGAAGCGCTGGCGAGGGACCAAAGAAGAGTAGGATCTGGGCTGCTCTCTGCAAAGCCACTGCACAGAGCAGGTAAATATATATGTTTGTTATTTAAAAAAAATTAGACTTTAGTATTACTTAAAACTTCTTGTGGGCTAACAAAACACAGCCTTGTTGTAGACTGAGTGGTGCCTGCCCTGCCCATATGCCTTTTGTTATGCTACAAAATTTCACTCTTTATTCATATCTGCAGCATAGACACTAATTATTCTGTAGTCAAAGGTAAGAACTAGGAGGATTCTATGAGATGACATGGGATGTGTGCACAGGACACACGGCAGCTCTGAATTTTTCATAACATCAACAGGTTTTTTTGCATGTATTAAACATTTTTATCAAATTTCTTTCAAATATGTAAGTTATTTTGAACAAGAGAAAGAAATTAAAGTGGTTCTAAAGGCATAAGTTTTTTTTATCTTAATGTATTCTATATTCTATGCATTAACATAAAAAGTCTTCTATGTGCAGCAGTCCCCCTCAGCCCTCTAAAATGTACCTGAGCCCCATCTCAATCCAGGGATTTTGCACGAGAGACTAAGCTGTCAAGGACTCTCCCTCCTGACTGGCTGAGACACACAGCTGGCACCGTTGGCAGGCACCCACTGCTGTCAATCAAAGAAAGTGAGCCAATGAGGAGAGAGAGGGCGTTGGGCCAAGCCACGGCTCCTAGTCTGAGTGGACACACAGAGCAGCAGGTCAGCTTGGGTGCCACCATAGCAAGCTGCTTGCTGTGGGGGCACTCGGCAGGAAGGAGGGGCCAGGAGTGCTGGTGAGGGACCCAAGAAGAGGAGGATCTGGGCTGCTCTGGGCAAAACCACTGCACACAGCAGGTAAGTATGACATGTTTGTTATTTTTAAACAAAAGAAAACAAGACTTTAGTATCACTTTAAGAGAAGTTCTTTGTTAGGGATAGCATACCTAATAGATGCAGTAAATACATGTAGGTTAAAAGGGCTGTTGGATGTGCATTCATATTCCAACCTTAGAATAATTATCTTAGTCACTATGGGCCAGATTCACAAAAGGGATACAACGGCGTATCTGCTGATACGCCGTCGTATCCCTGTTTCTATCTATGCGACTGATTCATAGAATCAGTTACGCATAGATATCCCTAAGATCCGACAGGTGTAATAGTTTTACACTGTCGGATCTTAGGATGCAGTACCGCGGCCGCCGCTGGGGGGAGTTCGCGTCGTAAACCAGCGTCGGGTATGCAAATTAGCAGTTACGGCGATCCACAAAACTTTTTCCCGTCGTTACGTCGCCGCAAGTGTTAGTTTGCCGTCGCAAAGATAGGGCACCTTTTACAAAGTGTAAACTTACTGCACCATGTAAAAGTATACCCGTCTTTCCCGCGTCGCTTTTGAATTTCCCGGCGCAAGTCTTTTTTTCACGTCGCGATTCACAAAACGTCAGCGCGTCGTAATTTCGCGCAAAGCACGTCGGGAAATTTGCATCGGGAGCATGCGCAGTACGTCCGGCGCGGGAGCACGCCTAATTTAAATGGTACCCGCCCCATTTAAATTGGCCCGCCTTGCGCCGGACGGATTTAGGATACACCGCCGCAAATTTCCAGGTAAGTGCTTTGTGGATCGGGCACTTAGACAGAAAGTTTGCGGCGGTGTAACCTAAATCGGTTACGTTACGCTGCGCCCGGGCTACGTGAATCTGGCCCTCTATGCTCCAGCATTTTTGTGAGGAAAATTAGCAATCAACCAGGAAAATATCTGACTAAAGATCTGACCAACTGTCTTTTCCCAAATAAAGATCAGCTGCGAGTGCCACCTCTGATCATCTGAAGTTGCCACTAAATATATGTCCACTAATTTAAGCAAAAGCAGCTCAGTAAGCAAGCTTATGATTATCTACTCCCTTGAGCAGGATGATTTTCTGATGATGTGTCCAATGAATTTGAATCTGCTTTTATACAGGCTTTGGAAACCGTATTATCCTACTGTATATAAATATTATATATGATAAATTATATGGCTACCTTCACATTTTTCATTAGAGGTTCTCTAAGTATAATGCCGCGTACACACCATCACTTTATGTGATGGAAAAAAATTAAAATGACAGTGTGTGGGGGAAAACGTTGTTTTATGTCTTGTGAAAAACGACAAAAAAAAATTGAAGCATTTTTTGTGTCGTTTTTCAAAATGTCGTTTTTTGTGTCAATTAAAATGATAGTGTGTGGGCAAAACGACGTTTAAAACTACGTTTTTAAACCCGCGCATGCTCAGAAGCAAGTTATGAAGCTAGCTTCAATGGAAAAGAGTGCTGAACGTAACCGCGCTTTGCTACAGCATTTTGAAAAAACGATAGTGTGTAGGCAACGTCGTTTTTGAAAATGAAGTTTCAAAAACGTTGTTTTATTTCATGATTTAAAACGTCGTTTTTTTTTATCACATAAAGTGATGGTGTGTACGCGGCATTAGTCTAAATATGGACATTGATGCAATAATGACACTGTAGGGAACATTTTCTACTGGTGCTCACAGAATCTGGTGCAGCTGTGCATAGTAACCAACCAGTTTCTAGGTTTTATTGACAAATCTTAATTGAACAAGTTAGAAGCTGATTGTTTTCCGAAAATGGGGATGGGATGGCATTTTCAGATGTCTTTGTTACCAGGTTGCATGCCACCTGACTAGTGTTCTCGATTGGCTGAAACATAGCTCCCAAAAACAGTGGGTGTCTATTGAGCAAGTCTTATGATTTATCATGCTTTTTACACTTCCGTGGTGCTCCGCAGTGGTACCGCAAGCTGTAAAGTCTCACCCTACTGTGATGTGGTCTATTTGCCGGAAAGTATTTACTGATAGGTTTATCTCCCCGGGTTCCTTCACCTCTCTTTCCAATATTGGGAAATCTGATCTTCTGCCTAGGTATGAAGGATTATAGTCTTTGAACCTGGAGACGCAGAAGGATTGTCAAGCATATCATTCTATGGTGGGTAATAGGTGGCTTAATATGGAATTGATGGCAGTTGATCCTAAGTTATTGACTCCTAAATGTTGGACAAAAACTCAAATGTCACATTTCCTTTCTTTACTTCCTCCAGCATCAATGTTTCTTATTACTTTAATTTCATTTGAACAGCTCTGTGACTCTTCAGCGCCCCTTAGATATGTAATTTCTTTGACATATGCCATGCTTACCTTACTGGTTTTTACATATCGAAAAAATGGAACTAGTGCTTAGAATTTTTGGATCTCACCAGGTGGTTTTATATACCATTTAGTAAAATGTTCCCAAGGAGTTCCAACCTCTGCTGGAGGTGTGGGAAGAGCACAGGGGATCTGATACATGTCTTTTGGCCTGTGATAAGGTACATCCTTTTTGAACTGAGATTTAGCAATTAAACATAAATTCACAGACCAGCCATGCTCCAATTGGACCTGGCCTTCTTCCTGTTACAGCATAAAAACCGACTCAATTGCATCTTATAAATGATCTACACACACTTTGATAATCAATGCAGTGTGTAGCTGTATTCCAGTCTGGTGGAAACAAAGACAATCCCCCTCTGTGGCACTATGGCTGGCAAAAATAAATGAAATATATCTAATGGAGGACCTGGTAGCTACTGAGACAGGTTCTCATGATAAATTTAGTTTGAAGTGGTGTCACTGGTACGAGTTTCTACAGACTGTACTTCGGAGTACCAAACCCTTTTGTATACTAGGTGAGGGTGTGCGAACTGAGGTTTTTTTTTTTTTCTTTCTCCTACTGTATGAGAGACAGCGGCATGTTAACTGTTAAGACCTGCACTGGTTATGGTACTGCAGCTTTCTTTCCATCCCTCAATCGCCAATCTTAAGTGATTATCGCTACCATAGGAGGTAGAGGGATAGTGGAGATGAATGCAGTTTCCAGAATGATTCTTCCCAATGATTAGAATATTCCCCCAAACATGAGCCAAGACTTCATGAAGGGTGTACCAGGCATAGAACAACTTTATTGAGAAAGCAGGCTCTTATATACACCAAAAAATATACTTGCAGTAATCGGATGGACAATGACACACTCCACCCACTACATCATACAGTGGGTACTAACGAGCCTCCAATACACATATTTTAGGAGACAGACATTCTGTCTCTGAGATAATCTACATGAGTTAATTAATAATCATTTAGGTGACAAAAGATACGCTCTTCTCACCTGCTACACAATACACATTTATCATCAATCGAAATTCACACAATACAGTGTCAATTAGCATCACACCATGAAAGGTTCCTGAGAGCCAGACTAAGGTTCATTTACATGACAGTAACAGACGACATTACCACAACAAGCTTTTATAATACACCCGCCCTCTCTCTGCCTGGAAGATATTGAGATCAGTTAAGGAATAAACCGATTATCTCCAGGCAGAGAGCACACAATTTTCCCAAAAGTTGGAACACCCCTTTCCACACAAGGTATCCCTACCATTACATATCCCCTGATATCCCCGATCTGGGGGACCAACATATCCACATTTCACCCAGATCGGTCCAGGGGTACTTAATAAAACAAACCGAACCTATGAGAAAATACCGAATAAAGTCTATTTTCTTCACAGTAAAGAATATGGAACTCGATAGAAAAATGCCATGCCAATGTGGATTTTAATTTTTTTTTGCAAATGCCCTAATATTTTGATTGCATGAAAGTTTAACCACTTGCTTACTGGGCACATATACCCCCCTCCTGCCCAGGTGAAATTTCAGCTTTCGGCACTGCATCGCTTTAACTAACAATTGCGCGGTCGTGCGACGTGGCTCCCAAACAAAATTGACGTCCTTTTTTCCCCACAAGTAGAGCTTTCTTTTGGTGGTATTTGATCGCCTGTGCGTTTTTTATTTTTTGCGCTATAAACAAAGAAGCGAGACAATTTTGAAAAAAATACAATATTTTTTACTTCTTGCTATAATAAATATCCCAATTTAAAAAAAAAAAAACATTTTTTTTTCTCAGTTTAGGCCGATACGTATTCTTCTACATATTTTTGGTAAAAAAAAAAAATAAATCGCAATAAGCGACTGGTTTGCGCAAAAGTTATAGCGCTTACAAAATAGGGGACAGAATTATTTTTTTTAAATTATTTTTTTTTACTAGAAATGGCGGCGATCTGCGATTTTTAATGGGACTGCGACGTTATGGCGGACACATCGGACACATCGGACACATTTTTGGCGCCATTCACATTTATACTGCGATCAGTGCTATAAATATGCACTAATTACAGTATAAATGTGACTGGCATTGAAGGGGTTAACATTAGGGGGTGAGGAAGGGGTTAAATGTATCCCTGCTTAGTGTTCTAACTGTAGGTGGAGGGGGGGGTGACTGGGGGGGTGACCGATCTGTGTCCCTATGTACAAGAGACACAGATCGGTCTCCTCTCCAGAGACAGCACCGCTGTCTCTGTGTAAAACGGCAATGAGAGATGATCTCATATGTTTACATATGAGATCCTCTCTCATTGGCCGCACAGATCGCCTCGCGAACGGCCACTCTGATTGGCCGTTCGCGGCGATCTGTAATTGGCTGTGTCCGAGGGACACGGCCAACACAGATTTTCCCCGCAGCGCGCTCTGGAGCGCGCGCGGGGAACGCCCAAAGGGGCGGCCGTCAATTGACGGCAGTTTGGAAATTGGGATCCGCACTGCAGCCGTCAATTGACGGCAGGCGGATCCCAAGTGGTTAAACAAAGAAAGTATATAATTTCTTGGTATTTGTACATCTTTGTTTGCTTTTTTCTCTCTTTTTTATTTCTTGGTGCAAAAAAAAGCTGATAATTGGTTACTATGCACAGCTGCACCAGATTTTGTATGCACCAGTTTTAGTAAATCAGCCATATTAAACACTGTATTTGATTTGATTCCTGCAGTCTGCGAGTGGGAACGGGGGCATGTGCTCCTTTCTTGGCTCAAAAGAACAGAACTGGTAAAAAATTCATAAACCACTGACCAATTGACTTGAAGATGAATTCCAGGCAATCTGCTAAATAGAAAAATGAAATACATATACAAAAGTTATTTTATCTGTCAAAGGAATTGTATTTCTGAGAATTAAACAACCCTGCCAGACCGCACAGCCAGCCTGGAGCCCTGAATTTCTTTAATGCTGTTAATAATCCTGTCTCTGCAACCAGGAGGTGGTTTGAAAGTGAAGAATTATCAGACTGATAAGCTAATTTCTATGTCATTCTGCTTTCTCCTTCAGTCAGCATGGTTCTAGTTAGCACATGAACACTGCAGCATAACTGGTTGGCTTCTTGTGCTGCTTCTCCTTCTCCAAGTCTGAGCACTGTCATGCAGGAACTGATGTTGACACCAAGATCTTACACTTTTTCTTTTTTTATCAGGCTGGAAAACAGTTTTTAATAAAGCCAATTACTTTGTCTAAAGTACCGATTTAGTCAAGAATAGCTAACAGGCATTCAAATTTAATTTAACACTTTATGCTCATTTTTTTTTTTATATATATATACAACTAAATTGGTACACATTAAACTCAGACCGAGATTAAACAGAAACCTCACCCCCTCGCCACCTTTCAATTTTTTTTTTTTTAATCCCTGTTTACCTGATGCTTGGTTGTCTTCAATTCAGATACTCCCCCACCCAGAGGATTGTCCTGCTGAAGTCCACTTCTCCTGTTGCTGCCTAGGTCCCAACTTCCACACTGCTATTTTTTTCTGTGACACCACTTCTTCTGAGCTCAGGCTGCTGCCCCCCTCCTGCTTTTGTGAATGGAAATGCCTAGGCAAGAGTAAAGGGTGGGGAATGGGTTGAAACCTGTACAAAAAAAAGAGAGATATTTATGTAGCAGAGTGTGGGAGGGTTGGAGAGGAAAGTTTATTTTCAGAGTAAAGAACCGCTTTAAAAAAGTTAACGTTCTGGCTTGAGCACCGTTGCAGGATAGTGGCAATATCTTTCATATTATATTTATTGCCTGTAAATGCATTTTAACAGCTTTTAAACAACTTTCAATAACAGATAATATTGCTAGTATAAAAAGTACAATTACAAATTCAGGTCCAATAATGAATACTGATCTACAAGAGTAAGTTTGGTTAGCAGAGTATAAAATGCATATTTAGATTGCCCTTGTTATACTTTACAATGCTTTCATTTCTTTTACAGAAGAATAACAAAGATTGAAAGAGTGACAACTATTAAAAATGTAGAATTACTAAGATGCAATCAGTTATGGTGCCTTCATCTATTATTTGAACAGCACTTCAATATCAACCCTACTGCTATTTTCAGCATCACCAAAACCATTCCACTGACCGACCCTGTCATCTCTGGAAACTTTAATAAAGCACTTGGACATGTCATGTGAACACATTTAATCCATATTGTCATAGACTGTCATCGGCTATAATGTAGTTTCATCCCAATCATGAAGACAAAGAAAAAGGTCTGTATTTATTCCATCTTTTACAGACCATAACTGACAGTGCTGAGAATGATGCTTTAAAGAAAAACAAAAACATAAATGTTATTTGCTGACTCTGCATTCTATACCTGTAATCCCCTTATATGTAACACTGTTTTATCCAAAACATGACTTGATCGAATTATTACTAGGTTGTCTCTTGGTGACTGAATATAAATGTATTTTAGAATACCAAATAATTTACATTTAGATAACACTCTATGTGAATGGCCTTTTTGAGAGCTTTCAGGTTAATAGAAATGCGTGTCTGAAGGTAAGATCAGTCACATTATATTATGATCCAGACTAGGATGTAAGGGAGAATCTCAAATAGGGTAAACTGCTCTATAGGTTTCACCAGTGAAAAAAAATGAGTCTTTACTTTATAGTAAGTATGTGTACTACAGGCTACAGTTCTATTTCTGTGGTTTTCTGCATATTCATGCATTTATTTATGATTTTTTTTTTCTATGGGGCTGGTCGACTTTGTGAAACATATGCTGTTGTAAAAAAATTAGAAATAAAATATAACAAACGCGTTTGGATCCGTATTTATAATTTTATTTATTCACTCACTCAGGTGAACTTGTGTAAAGCTCCACAGCAAGCTCTCCTGGGACGTCCGGTAGATGGAACTCCAAGACGGGCAGGGAAACTTATAGCTTTCATTTTTACAGCAGCCAGGATAGTGATTGCCAGGTCATGGAGAACACCTATATAATAGCATTTGATTAAGTAAAATCTAAGCTCTCCTGGATTATGGTAAATGAATGCCTATCGGTGATCCTGTTGGATAAACAAGCTAGATTTGAAGCGATTTTGAACCCTGCATCAAATATTTGTCTGACCCCTTGTGAGTAGCAGGGGTTCAGACAAGGTCACGACATAGTGTGCACTTATTTCTCTGGTATTCTACCATCTTCTCCTATCCTCTTCCTTTCTTCTTTCTTTTTTTTTAATTTTCTCTGACTAATTTCTTCTTATGTTCTCTCTTAACTACTGGTGGAGAGAAAGACACCAGAATTTATGATGCAATAAATGTTGAAGTATTTACACATACGATATAATAATACCTCCAGAATGTTCAGTTCCCATGGAGTGTGGGATAGTTGGCGCTAAACTTTCGGTGGTGTCACACAGGATGTCTTCCTTCCCTTCTCTCCCCTTGGGGGGGGGGAGAGGATCCATAGCTTCCGCCATGATTGTTCTTAGGGAGAGGTATAGTCTCCTCGGGTTGTTTCAATTATTGGTTTTAATTTTAGACCGGATGTATGTTTTCATTTTGGGGCAACCTGAGGTTTTGGTTGTGTAGGCCAAGTGATACTATACTTCTTGGAAAGTTTATTTTGCAATGTATTGTAACTGATTGTCATGATGTTATATTTTCCTACCCTTCAATTGTCTTGAAAAATGTCAATAAAAATCTTTAAAAATAAAAAATAAAATATAACATGTATTAACACATTTTACTGGCACACTCAAAACCATGTAGGACGATGACAGCACTTTCTATAGTTAATACAGTAGTAACCATGACTGACAAGAGTGCAGGGAATTCAATGCTTTATTTATTATGCTATAACTGGCTTTACTGCACTTTTTACCAAATAGCGTTAAGAGGGTGCACACTAGTGCACCAACATTGCTCCTAGTCCACCGCAGTGAACTGACATCACAATGATGGATGGATTGGCTTGATGGCCTGAAGCAAAGCCGCTGGAACAGAAGCCACTGGAACCACTGATCGCTGGTGGTGGAAGATATCTTACACAACAAGACCACGTTAGACTCCGTGTGGTTTCTAGGAATGCTGAGAATACAATTTGGGAGATAGCACACTCCCTTCATCAGCCTAAACTAACAGCTCATCTCCAGTGAACTTATAACTGCTAATTTAGATGCACCCTTAATAGACCAAAACGGCTACAGATATCACCGCAATATATGCAATATGCAAGATTATTATGTTCATATTCTTGCCTATTGCACAGTGTCAAAAACAAATTTATTCTTGCTTGCGTATTACATATATAATGGTGCTTTATTTAGCTGTATTGGTCCATTTCCTTTCAATTAGCGCTTTGTGTTATATATTTCCTGGAGGTAAGCTATTAGTTAAAGGAGTTGTAAAGGTTTGTATTTTATTTTCTAAATAGGATCCTTTAAGCTAGTGCATTGTTGGTTCACTTACCTTTTCCTTCAATTTCCCTACTAGATGTTTTTTTCCTTTGTCTGAATTTCTCATTTCCTGTTTCTCAGTAAGCTTGCCCCCATCATCCGAGCCGTTCTGGCTGGGGGTCAGTCAGCATGCTTGGGACTACATATCTGCGGGGAGAAGCTGTGTCCACAGTGTCTGACCTGAACGTAAATAATTCAACACCATAAAATATACATTATATGCCACTTATTTATTTTTACATGGTGATCATATCCTCCCTTAATTGCCTGTTCTCAAGAGAGAATAAATTCAGTTCAGGTGATCTTTCTTCATAGCTGTCAGTGTCCCTAGTGGACCATCAATATCTGTTGGTGTCCCTAGTGGACCTTCAGCGTCTGTCAGTGTACCTAGTGAATCTTCAACATTTGTTAGTGTCCCTAGTGGACAGTCAACACCCATCAGTGTCCCAGTGAACCGTCAACATATGTCGGTGTCCCCAGTGGACCATCAACATCTGTCACAGTGTCCCAGGCCAGGTACTAGTAGTGGGGTTTCAAGTCTGACACAAAGATTTAGGGCCCATATCACATGTGGTATCGCCATACTCAAGAGGAGTAGCAGAATGTGTTCTGAGGTGTAATTTTAAGTATGCCTGTGCTGTGTGTTAGAAATATCTTTAGAAATTGACAACTTTGTGTAAAAAAAAACATTTCCACATTTCCCAAAAGCTTGTGGCAAAAAAATTACTAATTACGCCTCAGAAAATATACGAGTGTTTGCTTGCCAAAATGCAATCATTTTATTAATGTATCCATTATCTGGGTTTTCCAGGGCCTCTAAAATGTGTTAGATAGTCATGAAATTAGATATGTGTAATGTATGCCCCTGTAATGCCTATAGGTGCTCATTGGATATTGGGCCTCTCTATGTGGCTAGTCTGTGAAAAAGTCTGACACATGTGGTATAGCTATACTCAGGTAAAGAAGAAGCAGAATGTTTTTAGGGGGATACATCTTAGTATATCAATGACATGTGTGTTAGAAATATCTTATAAATTGACAACTTTGTGTAAAAAAAATAAAAATATTATTTTCTTTACACATTTTCCAAAAACCTGTAGAAATATGACATGACATGACAGACTCATTAGGCCTCATAGAAAATACATTGGGGTGTTTTCATTGCCCTGGTGCTCCAGTGCCTTCAAAAGTGTGTAGTCAGGAAATTAGAAGTGTAATTTATGTGTAATTTATGCTCCTTGAAAGCCCAAAAGGGTGTCTTGGATTTTAAAGTCCCTCTGTGTCTAGGCTGTAAAAATATCTCACACATGTGGTATCCCCGTACTTGGGATGGCTGTATTTCACTCATGGAAGACATTGGGCCATCAAGCACAAAGGTACCCTCACCCACTTATATACCAAATCTCCTTTGTCTCCTGAAAGAGGGGGATTATAAATGACATCAATGATCTCTATGAGGCAACTCACTTAAACCCTTTTTACATCTTCAAAATGAGTTCCCCTCCCACACATTGAAATATACAAGTACACCCAAATAGCTCACTGCCTATCGAAAATTCCCAACTAGCCCTGCCTAATACCACACCCAGCTTGGGTATTCTTAACTTCCCCCACCCTACACCAAAAGGGGATTTCTCTTTTCTATAACACCCTCCAATAAAATTGTTACTTCATCAAGATTCTCCCTTTCCAACAATGGAAAACAGATCTGTGCCAGACATTCACAGATTCTCGATGGCGCAAAGCCTGTAAAATCACTTATAGATCAACATGATGCTCCATACTATGGGGGCTCTCCACCAAAATCCTACAATGGTGGTACATGACTCCAGACAGAATCTCAAGATTTAGCCTTCAGCTGACAAACCAGTGCTGGAGAAAGTGCAGTCAAAAAGGTGATATCCTTCACATTTTCTGGGGATGCTCCACGCTAACAATATATTGGACATTCATTTTTAACATTATTTCTGAAATTGCTCAGATTCACATCCCTCCTAATCCATTCCTTAACACTGATGTACAACCAGATAAAACACATCACACTATTATTCATATCCTTTATGCAGCAAGATTAAGCATCACTAGCAGGTGGAAAAACCCAACTCATCCCACCATAACAGAAGTGTTAGACCTGACTCACCTACACTTCTCCTATGAACAGATGATGGCTTCCTGCCTTGGGCGAGCAGACCAATTATCTTTTTAATGGTTACCATGGAATAATTGATATTTAAAGCATTTTAATCCTCCTCAATCATCTTCATGAACTCTCTTTCTGCCTGTACTTAGGTTAGTACAGCTCATTTGATTTCATATCTTTGTTGACAGTGACTCTGTATTAATGTTGACCATAGCAATTGTATTGCATTCTCTCTTTAAGCTTGTGTTAATCACATTTTATATTTTCTCATAATTAATATAAAGCTATTGAAAGTAAAAATAAAATAAAACAGTCAATTACTTATATTTTGATCGATTTAACTGTTCCTTATCCTGATTGTGCAGACTTTCAGTGTCCTATATTGCCTCCCAGATGGATGATAAGAAAACAGACAATGAGAGGCACGAGAAGGATGCTTTACTTTACGTGATGCTCTGTTGACACAACAAGAATGATAAATGTCTTTTAGAGTAAAAGGCTTGCTACCAACAATTCTTATAGCCACTGTAGGATTCCTGTAAAAGAGCTCTTTGACTGCCATATCAAACCATGGTGGCATAAGAGAGCGGTAGAGACTCCAAAAACATGCTGGTAGTTTAAATGGATTCTGCCTAAAATTGTCCCTAGTATATGAATGTGAGTTAGGGACCTTAGATTGTAAGCTCCTTGAGGGTAGGGACTAATGTGAATGTACATATATGTAAAGCGCTGCGTAAATTGACAGCGCTATATAAGTACCTAAATAATAATAATAATAATAATAGAGGAACATTAATAACTTATTTTCTATCTACACTGTATGCCTTTTTTAGGGTTCATAAAGATTACATTTGTTTCTGAGCCTTATTTTTAATATCACTACTGTGTTGTGTTCATCCTTCATGTGACATAATTCAAAAAATGAATGGAACCCAAAATATTTAAAGGAAGAAGGACTATACACAGGCTGTCTAATTAAAAGTGGCTCAGTTGGATGCATTCTGTTACTCCTAAAATCAACAAGTTAATTTTTATTCTTTATATTAAGCTCCAAGTTAATTGAGGCAGCCCACTGGCCATCATTCCTGATCTTCTCTCATTACTATTTTTGATCTGAGCTGTATCATCCACAAAGTTCATAAGTATAAAAGTTTATATAGTACTGAGAACATATACCTGTTGGGCATTAATACTAATAGAATGGGTGGAAGATGAAAGATTACCTATTCTAACCGATTGAAGCCGGTTAGACAAAAAGTCCAAGATCCACATATAAACCAAACGCTGAAGATTAGCGTCCAATAATTGAGAATTCTTTTTCTGAGGTACCATAGTGTTAAAAGCAGAACCATAATTAATAAAAAGTACCCTAGCATAAGTATTTGGTTTGTCTAAATGCATCAATAATCTGTGAAAAACTTTAGCAGCCACCTCCTCTGTAGATCTTTTAGGATGATATGCATATTGATGATGATCCATCAGAGGGAGGACTTAATGTGCCTCCTCAAAATGAGCTTTTCGTTTTCCAATATTTTTATTAAAGTTTCAAATAAGAATACAATAAAAACAAAAACATAATTTGTCATTGCCATGAGAACTAACGTACGAGTACGAGTCATTGAAAGCGCAAATATATAACCAGCATACACTATTCTCTTGGGTCCCAAAATGAGCTTTTCAAAGCATTTCATCCCAATAGGTGTAAGTACTACTTGTATATAGTAATTCAAACTGCAAGGATGTTTTATTTTTTATAACTATAACAATTATGGCTGCTTCAAACCTTGATGGAACAATCAACAGAAACAGAGAAAGATTGAAAATATCAGCAAACTGTTCTGCCAACTGATAAGCAAGGAGGAAAATTCTTGTGGCTGGAATTTAGGCAGAATGATGGACAACAACAGTACATTCTATGTAAAAAGTAACTATCTAGTATTCATGGGCAAAGTTCAAAGCACAAAGCCTACCAATGGTATAGGATGAATGGACAGACTCAGTTGTTTTACACATGCAGACAAGATGGCATTGTGTGCCAGACTGAAACTGATGCCGCGTGCACACAAGTTTTTCCAACTTCATCATTAAAAACGACGTTGCCCACACACCATCGTTTCAAAAAAATGATATACAAAGCGCGGTGACGTACAACACGTACAACGGCACTCTAAATGGGAAGTTCTATTCGCCTTTGGGCTGCTTTAGCTGATTCCTTGTTAGTAAAAGACGATTTGCGCTTTTTTGTCTGTTACGGGGTGATGAATGTGCTTACTCCAATTATGAATGGCAGTTTTACCAGAACGAGCGCTCCCATCTCATAACTTGCTTCTGAGATGGGTGTGAGTTTAAAACGTCGTTTTAGCCCACACACGATCATTTTTTTACAACCCAAATAACAATTTTTTTTTAAATGACATTAAAAAATGCAGCATGTTCAATTTTTTTGTCGTATTTCATAAACTGACAAACGATGTGCAGCCCACACACGATCATTTTAAATGACGTTTTTAAAAACGTTTTCTTTCATGCTGAAAAATGATCATATGTATGCGGCATCAGGTTTAGAGGCAATGTGAGGAAATCTCATCCCCCAGCTGACAGGAGAAGACAAGGTCATTCCAGCACTATGTTTTTGGCTTTCCTAAAGAGAAATCAAGCAGTTCTTCAGGTCACATATTTCATCGATTAAAAAGAACCTGAATTTTCATAGTAGATATTTAATTTTTTTCTGAACTTAAGCTTTACTTGCTCTGAATAATGTACAATGACACACAGAATCAGTTTTCATTTTTTTACAACCAGCTGGTAGGGAGTGATTTATCTGGGATAGTATATTTTTCTCCTGTACAGATATATGTGTGGCAGACAGGGCAATATATATAAAAAGTTAGTATAATGTCACCATCAGCCATGAAGTATAAAAAGATATGGCTCTTGCCTGAAGCAGCTATCATTTTCTAATTTTCTTATTTGATTGGAAGGTTTTCATTTTGCCAGGGCCTGAGCTTTAACTCATATACTGTATGTGATATTAATAACTTCCTTATTTCTGTCCTTAAACCAATTGTATACCTATATACAGTACATATAATGTCCACTAATCCTTGCATTCAAATACTATACTGTAGCACTTCAATACCATTTCCAAAATCCAGCTCTGAAATGTACAGATGCACAGATCCCCTCATACAAGCTAATCATATAATTTTCAGCTATCAGACTATTGTGTAGCACATTATCTCTTTAACTGAAACATGTTATTAGAGAAATATGTAGGCTGAATATTGCTAAATTGGAAGATTCTGAATTTACTCCATGCACCATATACACCCTTCCATATTTCTAACAAAAACAGGGGTTCGTACATAAAAACAGGGGTTCATAGTTTGCATATATCGTGATACATGTTTAAAACGTGGAGCTTGGTAATGAAATACTAAATACATTAAAGTAGTGCTAAAGCTTCTTTTTCCAGAAACCTACAACTTGTATAGATATGTATCGTTACACCCATAGGAGCTGCTGATTGGGATAGGTCATCAGCCCCTATAACACACCAGATTGAGTGTACAAACATTTCACAGGAAATCAATGAAAGCAATGTTTAGTGCCCAGTAGTAGTGCTATATCAAAGAAAACAGGCACCAAACCGAGTAGTAAAGGCTTACTTAATACATTGTCACTCAATATGGTTGGTAATTAGGCAAGCATAAAATAGATTAACAATGGTAATAACAATATAGCATAAAATGGGATTAACAGAAAGGACAAAGCATAACTTGAGATTTGGAGTCCAGATCAGCATAACCAAAGTAGCAAGTCCACCTCAAGTGCAGCAATGAGCAGCAGGAAACATTTATTCTACCGAGTGCTGTAACATTACTTCCAGAGCGCAAAATGGCAGCGATGCTAGTCCTAGACTGGCTGTATATACACTTTCCAGAAGAAAAGGAGGATAGTAGAGGGGGGAGGAGCCAGCATCCCTGGCCCATCTGATTATAATCAGCTCCTGGCCAGAAAATACCTCACTGTGTGAGAAAAAACAGTGTTTCCACAGCAATCAGCAAAACATTTTTTTTTCACTTAGTATGTCATCAGAGCAGCCAGTCAGTTTCCCTAACCACTAGCCACTAGGGATGAGCACGATGTTCGATAAGTGTGACTCGAACATCAGGTGTTCGCCCATTCGCCAAACACGAACATTATGGGGCATTCGCAAGATGCCCCATAATGAACGGCGAGACCGTCAATGCACTGCGAGATCGCAGTGCATTGACGGCTGCTGATTGACCAAAGCATTCACCTGACCTGCATGCTTTGGCCAATCACAGCGTGTGTCATAATTGGCCAGAGGCAGCCAGCGCCCCATACTATGTAAGGCTGCTTACATAACAGCCATACATGCACTACCAACCACCATCCGACTGGAGTCGGACCACTTGGCCTTCAGGAGAAAGATTAAAACCCATCTCTTCTGAGGTCAAGGGGTTCCTTACCCATGAAATGGATACAGCGCCCAGAGGCGATTCAGTTCGCATGTGTTGCGCGTTACAAGTCTCTCTCTCTCTCTCTCTCTCACATAGTTTGATGAAAGAAAGCAGCAAAATGACATTTGTAAAGGAAAATGTTTTATTTAAAACTGCTCGGGCTGTAATGTATTGCTGGATCCCAGCAATATGCATACAAATCATTAATAAAAATGGCACCCCCCCCCCCCAGGCAATTACCAGGCTCTTTGGGTCTGGTATGGATTTTAAGGGAAATCCCAAGCCATTTTTTTTAAATGGCGTGGGGTCCCTCCCAAAATCCATACCAGGTCCTTCAAGTCTGGTATAAATTTTAAGGGGAACCTGTGACAAAATAAAAAAGGGGGATGAGAGAGCGCCCCCTGCTTAACCATAACAGGCCACATGCCCTTAACATAGGGAGGGCGTTTTGGGGTCCGCCCAAAACACCTTGTTCCCATGTTGATAGGGACAAGATCCTCTTACCCACAACCCCTGCCGGGTGGTTGTGGGAGTTTGAAGGGTCTGGTATGGATTTTATGGGGACCCCCATGCCTTTTAAAAAAAATTGTCATAGGGTTCCCCTTAATCATACCAGACCTTGAGGGCCTGGTTTGGATTTTGGGGGGATCACCAAGCTATTTTTTTAGGGGGGTTTCCCCCTTATATTCAGGCCCAAAGGGCCTGGTAATGGACTGGGGGACCTATGCCGTTTTTTTTAAAGATTTTTTTATCTATATTGCCAGGATCCGACAATTCATTACAGCCGCAAGCAGTTTTAAATTACGTTTTTTCTTTTAGAAATTACATTTTGCTGTGGTACTGTTCTAAACAGGGGAAAGATGCGCTACTTTACAGGCATACTAAAGACACCTCCCAGGCATGATATTTAAAGGAATATTTAATTTTTATTGTTTCAATTTAAAGTGATTGTAAAGGTTAGATTTTTTTTAAATAACAAACATGTCATACTTACCTCCGCTGTGCAGCTCGTTTTGCACAGAATGGCCCCGAACCTCGTCTTCCGGGGTCCCTCGGCGGCTGCCTTAGCTCCTTCCTACATCACATAACCCCCTCTGGGAAGCGCTTTCCCAAGGGGGTTACCTTGCCGGCGCCCTCCCAAGTCCAGCATTTGCGTCCATAGACGTCATTGGATTTTATTGACAGCAGCGGGAGCCAATGGCTGCGCTGCTATGAATCTATCCAATGAAGAGCCGAGAATCCAGCGCGTTCTCGACGCAGGATATTTGAGGGCTTGGGTAAGTAAACCGGAGGGCTGGGGGGCCGGTAATTATCAAATGTTTTTTTCACCTTAATGCATAGGATGCATTAAAGCGGAGCTCCACCCTGAAAAAAATTATTCCAAAATGCTGCAAAAAAATATATATATTTTTTATACATACCAGAAGTGCCCGTTGCTAGGCAGATCATCCTAATCTGCCACTTCCTGATCCTCGGTCCGTCTTCTTTCTTCTCCTCCTCGCGCTGCCTCCTGGGGAATGGGGGAGCGGTGTCTTCTGGGACCTTGTTTGTGTCCCAGGAGACATCGGCCATTCACATAGCGCCGCATGCATACTGTAGTAGGGAATCAGTGGGTGAAGCCGCAACACTTCACTTTCTGATTCCATCACCGAGGATGGCGGCGGGGCAGCCGAGACCCGAGCGATTGCTCGGCTTCAGCTGCCGTCAACGCGGGCACCCTGGACAGGTAGGTGTCCTTTTTAAAAGTCAGCAGCTACAGTGTTAGTAGCTGCTGACTTTAAATAATTTTTTTTAACCGGACCTCCACTTTAAGGTGAAAAAACATTAAAGTTTACAGCCCCTTTAGACCCCTTTTACACTGGGTTGCTTTGCAGGTGCAATAACGCAAAAAATAGCGCCTGCAAAGCGACCTGAAACAGCCGCTGCTGTCTCTCCAGTGTACAAGCCCCGAGGTAAAAAAAGTCCTGCTAGCAGCATCTTTGAAGCAGTGTTAACATTTTTGTCTTCATTTCCAGCCAAAAAGGTGCTGCTTTTGGCTCCTTTTCATACATGTATCTCCCTATTCTTAACTGCTTTGTTGAAAAAGGTATTTTTTTTCTTTTTTTTTTTTTAAGCACAACATTCTTTTTTTTCTGACCTACTAAGTCAGATTGATAATTCAGAGACAGTTCGGATGGGCCATATGTAGTTTCCATCAAAGATAGAGAACATAATAATGTTTTATATTGTGTCCTGTGTTTCAAATTCTTGTGAAATAAACACATAGGCCCGGATTCACAGAGAGCGGGCGCACATTACGCCACCGTAGCGCAAATAATATACGATACGCCGACGCAGCGCAGAGAGGCAAGCATGGAATTCACAAAGCCAATGCTGCCAAAACTGCGCTGGGTTTCGAAGGCGTAAGTGGAAGTGGGCGTGAGCCATGCAAATGAGGCGTGACCCCATGCAAATGATGAGCCAAGTGCCAAGACAGATACGTATCACGTGCGCCGAGACGAGGACGCATCCCTCTGCGCATGCTCATAACTACGTCGGAACAGCTGCCTAAAATACGCTGGATCACTGCCTACGGCGTTAAAGTAACCTATGCCCAGCCACACACACATGTGCAACGTAAACTCCGTAGAATACGCCGGCTTGTGTTCCCTGGTGCAGACCTTTGCATGTCTGCTGCTGGGTTACACCTCCTTTATGGGGCTTAACTTTACGGCGGACGTACAACTTACGCGCCCATCACGTAGCCTGCGCCGGGCGCACATACATTCGTGAATCGCCGTATTTCCCTCATTTGCATATTTGAATAGAAAATCAATGGGAGCGCCACGCGTATCTTAGTTTTTGGGTCCGGCGCACAAATACGATGGCGCACATTTGCACTTACGCGACGTATCTTGAGATACATCGGCGCAAGTGCTTTGTGAATCCGGGCCATATTATGTAATTACAAAGTGGCCTGTGTTTGTTTGTGTTTACACCTTCGAAGCGCCTTAGAAGACTCACTAATAAAAATATTAAATGTATTGAAAGATACAGGGGTTGGTTTACTAAGTCCCCTTTCACATGTATAATGCCGCATACACACCATCACTTTATGTGATGAAAAAAAACGACATTTTCTGTGAAGTAAAAAACGCCGTTTTGAAAAACGACACATAAAATTGAAGCATGCTTCAATATTTTTTTTTTTGTTTTTCACAAGACATAAAACGACGTTTTCCCCCACACACGGTCATTTAAAGTGACGTTTTTAAAAACGTCGTTTTTTTTCCATCACATAAAGTGATGGTGTGTACGCGGCATAAGACTTGTACCACGATTTTGGGCGTCAAAGTCATTCTCCGTGATTTTCAATGACTACCATTCATATTGGCACGAGTTTAAGTCATGCCGACTTCAAAGTAGTTCCTGCACTACTTTTTTTCTGAAGTCGGATCAAAGTCGGATTCCGTATTAAGAGATCTGACTTGTACAGGACTTGTGCATGAAGGGGAACTTGGGGAAAAAAAAGGCATGGGTTCCCCCTTCAAGAGCATACGGGACCCATAGGTTTGGTAAGGGGAACCCCCAAGCCGAAAAAATTGTGTGGGGTCCCCCCAAAATCTATAACAGACCCTTATCTGAGCACCAGCCCGGACGGTCAGGAAAGGGGATGGGGACGAGCGAGCGCCCCCCCTCCTGAGCCGTACCAGGCCGCATGCCCTCAACATGGGGGGGTGGGTGCTTTGGGGCACCCCAAAGCACCTTGCCCCCATGTTGATGAGGACAAGGGCCCCTTCCCGACAACCATGGCCATTGGTTGTCGGAGTCTCTGGGCGGGGGGCTTATCGGAATCTGTCTGTGTGCACCACAAGTGGTGCGTTTTCCTCGACGGTACTTTAAATTGGAAGACTGGGTTTGTTTATGACAAAAAATTGGTCAAGAAGGTATCAAAATTGTATACATTTATTAATTAAATTGAATGACGGCCAGGACTTGACATGAAAGACAGCATCCAGGTGACCAAGGGGAAAAAAAGGGGAAATACACTTGTCGGCGGCAAAATTATTCAATCAGAAATTATAACAAAACATAAACAACAAAAATTGCAAAAACCAGAGAAACTGTCTGTACAGTGGAGACAGAGGGCCAGATCCACATAGAACTATGTTACGATGCAGCGGCGTAACGTATCCCATTTACGTTACACCGCCGCAAGTTTACAGCGTAAGTGCCTGATTCACAAAGCACTTACCTGTAAACTTGCGGCGGCGTATCGGAAATCCGCTCGGCGCAAGCGTTCGTATCTCTTTTGTGAATCTGGCCCCGCATTTGTAACTCCAGACGGATCTTTCCAATATCGGAGGATGCCTTTTGGGTTACAGAATGCTCCTGCTACATTTCAACGCACCATGGATAAGACCCTTTCGGCCTCATCGAGCCTATGCTGCTGCATACCTCGATGACGTTGTCATCCACAGTGAGGATTGGGAATCACACTTGCCAAAAGTTCAGGCTGTGTTGGATTTCATCTGGAAAGCCGGGTTTACAGCCAATCCAAAAAAATGTACCCTTGGGCTAGAAGAGGCAAAGTATCTGGGGTATACCATTGGAAGAGGTCTAATCAAGCCCCAAATAAACAAAGTTGAGGCTATTCAGGAATGCCACGTCCCACCAACAAGAAACAGGTTTGTGCATTTTTGGGAATCGCGGGGTATTATCGCCGCTTTATCCCCCATTTTGCCTCACAGACTACTCCCCTGACCAATTTGACCAAAGGGAAGGAGTCTGTCATGACCAAATGGACTCCCGAAGCAGAAACAGCTTTTCAGGCTTTAAAACAGGCCTTATGTAGTCAGCCAGTTTTAAATTCGCCTGATTTTTCACGGGACTTTGTGGTTCAGACAGATGCGTCAAATGTGGGGTTAGGAGCTGTACTGTCCCAGATTATCAAGGAGGAGGAACACCCTGTTATGTACCTCAGCCGAAAGTTGAAGGCCCATGAGGAGAATTATGCCACCATTGAGAAAGAGTGTTTGGCGGTGAAATGGGCTTTGGGATTTCGTCTTAGTAAAAGACGATTTGCGCTTTTCTGTCTGTTACAGCGTGATGAATGTGCCTACTCCATTACGAACGGTAGTTTTACCAGAACAAGCGCTCCCGTCTCATGACTTGCTTCTGAGCATGCGCAGGTTTTTCACGTCGTTAAAGCCCACACAAGATCATTTTTTACAACCCGAAAAACGACATTGTTTAAAACGTCGTGAAAAAATAGAGCATGTTTGAAAAAAAAATGTGCCCGTTTTTCAGAACCCGAAAAATGCTCTGAAGCCCACACACGATCGTTTTAAATGACATTTTTAAAAAATTTCATTTTTTAAAACCCGAAAAATGATCGTGTGCACGCGGCATTAGGGTTAGAAACATGTTTATATAAAAAATGTATGTGCTCCTTGATACTATTTTAATTTCCTCCTTGTCTTTCCCACATACTGTTTCCCACAGGGAATATTTTACATATTCAGATTTGAATATAACAACCTATTTACTGTACTAGTCTTCCTGTTTTAACTTTTCTTACTATTTGGGGGTATGTTTATTGTACTTGGTAAAAGTATATTTTTCTGTTTGGATGCCTTTCTATAAATGATCACTTGATTTTCCAGTAGATGTTTACCTAAAGCAAAATCTTTCTTACAGAACTCAATATTTCCCAATATATGTTGTTATTTTCCTTCGGTTGGTGAAGTTGCACTCCAAATTTTGCAATACAAGCAGATCCTATGTTATTCTCCCAACTATTATTTCTAACATATTATTTTGCAAGACTATTTTCACTTTTCTTTAACTTTTTTTTACAATTTCCTCTATATTTTACTCTAACCTTTTAAAACATACTAGGGGGGAGTCAATAAAACTGCCGCACTACTTTTCTTGCATTAATTGCTCTTTTTAATTTGCTGTGCCTAATTCGAAAAACATCTGCCACAGTTTTGGTTCTGATAATGACTTGTGTGCCAAATTGAATTAGTCTTAATTTGCTCCACTTCTACTTTAAAATTTATCTACGAGTTCTAAACAGGTACATGAAATTGCAACAAGTTGCACCATTTTTTAGAATGCATGCAAGACACTCTTGCTAAATCTGTCTGCGCCAGTCTTTAAAAACCCCATTCACTGTATCTGTCCTCCAATATAAATTGGCCTTGAATAAACCTCAATGCAAGAATAAATCTACCTACATGTTTTCTGGCCAATGCAACGCACTACAAAGTGGAGGGATTTTACATATGTATTGTGGGTCACCAAAAACAGATGGCTTGTTTTATACTGTAAATGTACATTATGGTGAAAGAATGACTCTAGTCTTAGATATCCTGAAGCCGTTCACGATGAAGTCCAATATTTCTAAGTGTTAGGCTGGATTCACAGCTTTGTGTTGCAGTAAGGTATTGCAGTGCAATGACATTTCTTCTGAACTGCAACCAAATGCATGCATAGAGTAGACCTTAACGTGCATGTGCTATAGCACACCACAATGTACCAATGTGAAGTCACTGGGCCAGATCCTCGTAGCGCAGCGCATTCCTACGTCCGGCGTAGCGTATCTCTGATACACTACGCCGCCGTAAATTACAGCGCATTTTCCTTATCCTCAAAGAATTTGCGCCGTAAGTTACGGCAGCATAGTGTAACTTTGGCGGCGTAAGGGCGCGCGCAATTCAAATGTATGTGATGGGGCGCGTTTTATGTTAATACGTCGTGACCCGACGTAAATGACGTTTTTTTGAACGGCGCATGCGCCGTCCGTGGCGGTATCCCAGTGCGCATGCTCGAAAATAAACCGGAACAAGCCAATGTTTACGATGATGACGTCATTCTACGCAAATCCCTATTCGCGAACGACTTACGCAAACGACGTAAAAAATAAAAAATTTGACGCGGGAACGATGGCCATACTTAACATAGGATACGCCTCATATAGCAGGGGTAACTAAAAAGCCTTACGAAAAACATCGTAAAAAAATGCGCCGGCCGGACGTACGTTCGTGGATCGCCGTATCTAGCTAATTTGCATACTCGACGCGGAATTTGACAGAAACGCCACCTAGATACAAAACAAAGATACGACGCAGGAACTTTGAAATTACGCGGCATATCAATAGATACGCCGGCGTAATTTTTCTGTGGATCTGGCCCACTATGTTTAGTGGTGCTTTGTCAAAAATAGTGCAGATCCTTTCATTTTCATACACTTTAGTGGGTATTGAGAGCCCTTTTAAAGTAAATTGGCTGCCTTAACACAACACGCCTCAACACATGAACATATTAGAAAGAAAAGATTACCGCTCAGTAGTATTCAGAGAGCCTCCTCACTGGATCCAAACCATGGGTGCCGGCAATGCAAAAAATATGAAGAGAACTTGGACAGCCGCACTCCAAAAAACTTTCCTTTTATTAAAATAGATCACAAAATAAACATGCCACAGCAAAAATTGGAACAAAAGCTAATAAAAGGAACGTTTTTGGGGTGCGGCTGCCCAAGTTCTCTTTATATTTTTTACATGAACATATTACATTTACTATAATCATAATAAAATTAAACCCCAATCATTTTTATTTTATGGGGGAAAAAAAAAAAGTTTTTTTTTTTTTAAATAAAACTGATCCCAATTCATTATAGTGACCATAGCCATGGGTGTATCTCCACTTAACATTACCACCCCTACATATGCATAATATAATGCCATAGTCATATTGATCAACATAAAGAAAATAGTACCAGCTGTATAAAGATTATTTTGACATTAAAAACTGTTTAATAACTTTCAAATGTGTTTAAAATTTGGAAACATGAATTACTAATCTGTAAAGTAATATAGAACATTACGCATAGATGCAATGTATGATTAGTATAGTACCACATATGACCTGAAGCAAAAAAAAAACAACAGATATACTAATATAGAAGAAGTTGTACAACACTCCAATGTGTAGTGGAAGTATAGTAACCAGAATGGCAGATAGCAATCGAAATAAACAGACTAAGACTTTTTGCAGCTCGTTAGCCTTGATCATCCCCAAAGATTAGAATCTAATTAGCTGCATGCACACAACGATTACTGCAGCATTCAGTAGCATCGTTGTGCCATACTGACTGTGAATTATTGAAGTCACCTTGAGAGTGCTTTACTGGATTAGCAATCATGATCTGAATTTAATCAAACACCAGGTGCTTAATACTCTGAATAGCAATTTACATGAGAGAACTTTATGTTTCTCATTTGCTTTGCATTATGGTTCATGTTTGTAACTGTTTATTTGTTTTTTTTTTCACACATCCCTGACAGCGAACTGCTTTCTCTTTCATCATAGTGTTGTTCTACGGAGACCAATTATATTGTGGGTTTAAAGAAAAACCAATGCACAAAAAAAGTGCTTTAATAAACAATACAGTGCAAAAATGAAATTGAGTGTCTAGTGTGTCAGAGAAGCTATGTTTATTTAGAAAAAATGAATAGATTTCCATGACATTAACCTAGCATATAAGTTTAACATTGCCAGCTGTATTAAAAAGAAACTAAAATAATTTTACATTGAAAATTGGTCAGTAAATAATCCTGTAAATAAGCATTCATGTTTTAAAACCTTGCCTGTGTGTGTGTAGTGTGCAATTGTACAGGGGTGCAGCCATATTGGTTTATTAGTCACAACACTAAGCATAATTCGTTCTGATTAATATTGCTGCTTGAAGATGTCTTGCTGAATCTCTTATGTCAGCACAAGTCCACAACACAGGCTCTAGGCAATTGAATAAAACAGACTCTCTGCAGTTTATAATAACTGAAAAAAACACCAAAATGCTCCTAGTAGCCAGAATTTTTTTTACCTAGGCTTGAGGTCACATGAGCCATTTATATTTCATGGCAAAGGAATTACTTTTATTCTACTGGGTGTTTTTTGATACCACTGGCATTTTACCTATGAATCCACGTATAGTATAAGGATAAACATAGGTCAAGCTTTAATTTAGAGTTCACAGAATTAGATTATGATATATGAATACCTTTTTTATGTATTGTTTCCATTTGTTTCCATTTGATTTAATAGGAACATTGATTTAAAGGTATGCAGTACAAACTACTATATTGTGCAGTACAGCACAGCTCAGCTTTCATTAGCCTGCCTATGCTGAGCTGCTAAAAGCCCATCTTTATTTTTTTGCTTGTTTTGAGTGATTTTACCTTTTTTTAAATAACAGGAATCTATAGGGTATTTATAGTGAGCACTTATATGTGCTACTAATGTAATATTAACCTTAACGTATATCTAAAAGCAAGATATATATATATATATATATATATATATATATATATATATATATATATATATATATATATATATATATATATATTATAGTGTACTAGTGTGTGGATGTTATGAATGCATTAGTTTGCAGGATGAAAAAGAAAATACAGAAAATACTAAATAAAAGCCAATGTTATTTTCCTTCTGTAACCCACTAAATTCCCACACCTGCCTACCCCCAATGTAATGAAGATGCCCAGCAGAAGACTTGATTGAAGTCCAGCCTGGATAACAACCATGGCTCCCTCAATAGATTCAGTGTTAGTGAGCATAGCCATCCTAGTAAAAAAAAGTATGTCACTGGCAGAATTATTAGGTTTACATTAAGGGGGGAAAAAGCCTGAAATAACAAAAAAAAACATGAACACAGCTGCCACAGGACTGGTAACCTGCAATATATAAAAAAATATTTTGGCGTTTAGTTACGCATAAAATACATTTGAATTCCATATTTTTCTCATTCTTTCATTCTTTCTGTGTCATATTTCCAATATTGATTACTACATATGAAGAACTGTAGATACATAGGCCCAGATTCACGTAGATCGGCCCATCTTTGAGCGGGCTTAACTAATTCCATTTACGTTACGCCTCTGCAACTTAGACGGGCAAGTGCAGTATTCTCAAAGCACTTGCTTAGTAAGTTGCGGCGGCGTAGCGTAAATAGGCCGGCGTAAGCCCGCCTAATTCAAATGTGGAACAGGGGGGCGTGTTTTATGTAAATGTTATGTGACCTGACGTGATTGACGTTTTTAACGAACGGCGCATGCGCCGTCCATGGAATATCCCAGTGTGCATTGCTTCAAAGTACGCCGCAAGGATGTATTGGTTTCGACGTGAACGTAAATGACGTCCAGCCCCATTCACGGATGACTTACGGAAACGACGTAACATTTTCAAAATTTGACGCGGGAACGACGTCCATACTTAACATTGGTACGCCGCATGTACGCCACCATATAGCAGGGGTAACTTTATGCCGGGAAAAACCTAACGTAAACGGCGTATCTGTACTGCGTCAGCCGGGCGTACGTTCGTGAATTCGCGTATCTAGCTGATTTACATATTTCTAGGCGTAAATCAGTGTACACACCCCTAGCGGCCAGCGTAAATATGCAGTTAAGATTCGACGGCGTAAGAGACCTACGCCGGTCGAATCTAATAGAAATCTATGCGTAACTGATTCTAAGAATCAGGCGCATAGATACGACGGCTCAGACTCAGAGATACGATGGCATATCTGGAGATACGCCGTCATATCTCCTTTGAGAATCTGGACCATACTGTATATGTGTCAGTCAGTTACAGTAGCTTCCCTTACTAACAAATGTCTATTAAAGTGTCATTAAACCCAAACTATGAAAAACTCTTGTTACATGCTACATAACAGAGTGTGAATACTGACAAAGCCACTAAAGCATCTGTTTTTTGCAAAGTGAAACATACCTTGTTGATCCTACCTTCAGCTGTCCCTCCCATCTTCTCTGTGTCCCATTGCAACCTGGATTAGGTACACCAGCTATTGTCATATACTGAGCATGCTCCAGTTTCACTTCCCTTTTAAAGTGTTACTGAACCCAGGACCCTGCATTCACTGGGTCTCCTACACTACATAGAACATGGAAATGCAATTATTTCAGTAAGTACAAACTGCTAAATACATTTTCTAAACACCATTATATAGCAGTCTTGTGACCCAGCTGAGCACTGGTTAAAACTTGTGGGAGGAATTTCCATTCTTCTCTGACTGTTCTATGAGACTGCAAGACCCTTGGCCCTCTGTATGGACAGTGCTGATTGGCCCTGTGCTGATCACATGTGCACTCCCAAAAACCAAAAAACAAACTTTCTAGCAATACACACCAAACTGAGCATGTGCAGAGTGCCCGTAAGGTTCTGTGCTATCAGCAGATGATTTGGGGAATGTGGAAGAAGGGGAGGGTCAGAGAAGACAGGATCAAATAGCCTTTTTACATAATGCGCAGGGTTAACCACTTAGGTTCTCCAGTGAGTGTAACAAGCATGTTTTACTGCATATGCAGACTGATTTTACGTTGTAAGTTTAGTAACACTTTAAGCTCTTAAGGCTTCATTTCCACTGGCGTTTTTACAGCCACTTTTCTGAGCGTTTTTTACATCTTAAAAACGCCTGTCCATGTTATTCTATGGCATCATACCCACATAGGCGTTTTTGAGCTGCAAATGGCATAGGCGTTTTTGAGCTGTAAAAAAACGCAGGACCAGGGCGTTCTGAAGCTCCAGAGTAGAGCTGTAAAAACGACAGACGTTTAAAAACGCTCAAGAACGCTCAAAAACGCGACCGCGGCATTTTTAAAGCTGCAGCTCACAAATTTTTTTTTTTTTTTTTACAAAATAAACATGGACAGGTGTTTTTAAGCTGTAAAAAAGGCTAACAACAGTGGCTGTAAAAACGCCAGTGGAAATGAAGCCTAATTTTCTTATTTTTCTTATATGTTCAGCCATATGAGTATAGAGTCACACATGTGGGACTATACGTAGTCCTCCATGACCTCCTATTGTTAAAAACTAACTAAGGGAGTGGGATATATTATGCTGATTGATTACTTTCACTAAGAAATTAAAAAAATGCTTAGTTTAATATAAATATATATTAATTGGTAATACCTGTAAAGTAAAAAAAAAGAGCCTTGGATGCAGATGCCATCTGAACAAAATGGAAGCTAGTGTCCATCATCTTTGACTCCGTCTACACCATATTAATGCAATGTTTCATAACGATTTAGAGGGAACTGTAAAACATGTTTTTGATATTTATAATTTAATTTGAATTGCTCTTCTAAAACTTCTTTTTATGTTTTTAGTCAGATGACCACCATATATCAGCAGAGTATTAGAAGCACCTCCCAAAGATCTTTCTCTGTAGATGCCAAAGAACAGGAAAGACCACGTAACTACAAAACAGTATTGCAGGAGCAAGGTATTTAGAGGATTAAAAAAAATCTAAATACAGTGGCAAGATATCCTGTATATGATTTATTTGAATTAATTATGGAAATGAACACTTCTCTGTTTAGTATCACTTTAAACTTACACTGCAAAAACTGATTAGTAAGACACAAATATTGTATAGCACTTACAGCAAATGTGGTACTCAAAAATGTATACTAAGGGATTTGAACACCAGTCAGGTTTTATTGTTGTCTGTCCCTTTGTAACGACACTGGTGAATGGGAGTAAACCACAACTGCGGATAGCAAGGATTTCAATGCACGTCTCTATGTGAGATTTCAGTACTAGGTCCCAGGCGTCACTCCAATCAGAGATCAGGAGTTTGGGGGGTCACTACATCATGTCTCTCTCACATAAATAAATGCGTTGAACTTCTAAGGGCAAAGGTATTACAACATGCGTCCAACCTCTAGCGTTAAAAGATTATGATGCAGGAAAATATTCCAATGCACTGCTGTATGTAAGTGATTATCTGTATCGGACCCCAGACGTCACTCCAATCAGAGAACAGGAGTTAGGGGTTCTCTACATCATATCACCTTTAACATACAGAAAAGCATTAGGCCACTAAGGGTGTTGGTATGAAATATCTCAACCCTTAGCATAGAAAAGATAAGGTGAACATGTTCGGTAACTTAGGGCATGAGCCCATAAATAAGTAAGAACTTATGTCAGGCATGTAGTAAATAGGGTTTGTGATAGCAACTAATAGTTGCGTAAATTCTAAAGAAAATATAGCTCAGCTAAGTTGAGTATGTATGTCCCTTTAAGATACTCTACAGCGGACAGCTGGAGACACACTAAGTAATCCCAGGCAGCAAATTAATATTCAATAATCCAGATTTAAATACAGTACTTCATAAGGGCGATATATGAAGCAGGTAACTGTAAGTTACGTCTGCACACTGTTCTCTTTATAGGCAGCTAACAGGTGCCTTGTAATCAGCGGTGATCGCGGCGCACTTCCGCGTTCCAAGCTGGAACGCATGCCGTGCCGGGTGATGACATCATCGCGCGGTCGCCGTTTGCGTTTTAGCATGGAACGCAATACGGCGCAACGGCGCCTGTTACAGCCTTCATTAGAGAGATTAATTATCTCTATTTGTTACGTTTACCATTATCATCAAGAGTCAAAAGTAGAAAAAATGGCTGAGCAGTCAGGTTGGGTACCTCTTATACTAACAGTTTTGTTGCATATACAGTTTGTGACTGCAGTTACCCTCTAGAGATGCCCCTATGACAAAAGAAGTGTAAGGGTAGTAAAAGCTACCCAAACACAGCTTTTGATACCGTTTCTTGTTTTTTTCTTCATTATGTACTACAGAAATGGGGTTTCGGTCCTAATTTTTTCCCGTTGGGTCTTGGCCCTTTATTAGAACCCCCAGGCTTATATAAAATACTCTGGTCTTCAGTCTGAGAGATTCCCAATTGCCTGTGGAACTAGGCAGGTCTAGAACCTTAGCTCTATCTATTTGGGCAAATCCAGATATCAAAGGCATTGAGGTGGCCTCTTATCACCATAAACTGTGCCTATTCGCAGATGATGCTCTAATGTTTATCACTAGAGTTGAGCGGACACCTGGAGGTTCGGGACCGAACCCGGACTTTGACCCGAACCCGAACCCCATTGAAGTCAATGGGGACCCAGACTTTTGACTACAAAAATGTCTCTAAAAAACTAAGGGAAAGGGCTGCAAATGGCAGCAAAATGTCGTGAAGAGCACGGCAAGTACTCTGGAAATAAATGTGGATAGGGAAATAATTAAAATAACATAAAAAAAATAAAAATAAAAAATATAATGATTTTGACCTTGGAGGACGAGGTCCATACAGTTTTGTTCAAAATTATTCAACCCCCCAATGCTGTAAAGGGTTTTAGGGAATTTAGTGTACATTTGTAATTGTATTCAGAATGCAATCCTACAAGGACTTCATAAAGAACCATATGCAACTAATATGACATCAATTGGTTTTGTAATACAGTAGTAAATGCAAAATTCAAGGCAAAGGGCACTGTTGAAATGCTACCTGGTCGTGGCAGAAAGAAGATGCTGACTTTGACTGCTGTGCGCTATCTGAAGCGTAGAGTGGAGAAAAGTCCCCGTGTGACTGCTGAGGAACTGAGGTTTCTGCTCAGACAATACGGCACACACTGCGTAATGAAGGCCTCCATGCCAGAACTCCCAGGCGCACCCCCTTGCTGTCTCCAAAGAATAAGAAGAGTCGACTGCAGTATGCCAAAAGTCATGTGGGCAAACCACACAAGTTTTGGGATGGTGTTCTGTGGACTGATGAAACAAAATTAGAACTGTTTGGGCCCATGGAGGAGGAAGAACACAGATGAACAGGTGGTGGCAGGTGCAGTGCTGTTGAAATATTCAGAGTCACCTATAGATTGCTGACTGCCCCTATAGAAACATATCTGGAACCTGTCCCTGAACTATGTACTTGACAGAAAAACACAGTATATCACAGGTGAAGAGGTGGTGGCAGGTGCAGTGCTGTTGAAATATTCAGAGTCACCTATAGAATGCTGACTGCCCCTATAGGAAAATATCTGGAACCGGTCCCTGAACTATGTACTTGACAGAAAAACACAGTATATCACATGTGAACAGGTGGTGGCAGGTGCAGTGCTGTTGAAATATTCAGAGTCACCTATAGAATGCTGACTGCCCCTATAGGAAAATATCTGGAACCTGTCCCTGAACTATGTACTTGACAGAAAAACACAGTATATCACAGGTGAAGAGGTGGTGGCAGGTGCAGTGCTGTTGAAATATTCAGAGTCACCTATAGATTGCTGACTGCCCCTATAGAAAAATATCTGGAACCTGTCCCTGAACTATGTACTTGACAGAAAAACACAGTATATCACAGGTGAACAGGTGGTGGCAGGTGCAGTGCTGTTGAAATATTCAGAGTCACCTATAGAATGCTGACTGCCCCTATAGGAAAATATCTGGAACCTGTCCCTGAACTATGTACTTGACAGAAAAACACAGTATATCACATGTGAACAGGTGGTGGCAGGTGCAGTGCTGTTGAAATATTCAGAGTCACCTATAGAATGCTGACTGCCCCTATAGGAAAATATCTGGAACCTGTCCCTGAACTATGTACTTGACAGAAAAACACAGTATATCACAGGTGAAGAGGTGGTGGCAGGTGCAGTGCTGTTGAAATATTCAGAGTCACCTATAGAATGCTGACTGCCCCTATAGGAAAATATCTGGAACCTGTCCCTGAACTATGTACTTGACAGAAAAACACAGTATATCCCAGGTGAAGAGGTGGTGGCAGGTGCAGTGCTGTTGAAATATTCAGAGTCACCTATAGAATGCTGACTGCCCCTATAGGAAAATATTTGGAACCTGTCCCTGAACTATGTACTTGACAGAAAAACACAGTATATCACATGTGAACAGGTGGTGGCAGGTGCAGTGCTGTTGAAATATTCAGAGTCACCTATAGAATGCTGACTGCCCCTATAGGAAAATATCTGGAACCTGTCCCTGAACTATGAACTTGACAGAAAAACACAGTATATCACAGGTGAACAGGTGGTGGCAGGTGCAGTGCTGTTGAAATATTCAGAGTCACCTATAGAATGCTGACTGCCCCTATAGGAAAATATCTGGAACCTGTCCCTGAACTATGTACTTGACAGAAAAACACAGTCTATCACAGGTGAACAGGTGGTGGCAGGTGAAGTGCTGTTGAAATATTCAGAGTCACCTATCAGGAATAAAGAGTGCTTGTTGAGATTTCTTGAGCAGGATACACCTAACACTGTCCCTAAGCAGCAACAGCAGCCTTTCCCTATCATAAGTGAAGCACAGTGACAACGAGCCAGATACCATAAGTTGATGCAGATATCAAAGAAATAAAGTGTGCTTCTTGAGATTTCTGGAGCAGGATACACCTAACACTGTCCCTATGCAGCAGATTCAGCAGCCTTTCCCTATCATAAGTGAAGCACAGTGACAACGAACCAGATACCATAAGATGATGCACATATCAAAGAAATAAAGTGTGTTTCTTGAGATTTCTGGAGCAGGATACACCTAACACTGTCCCATTCAGAAGATTCAGCAGCCTCTCCCTATCCTAATTGAAGCACAGTGACAACGAGCCAGATACCAGAAGATGATGCAGATTTCAAAGAAATAAAGGGCCAAATTCTCAAAAACGCTGCCTAACTTAACTTTCAGCAGTTAAGTTACACAGGCGTTAAATTTCTACCTAAGTGCCTGATCCACAAAGCACTTACCTAGAAATTACACGCCGTGTAACCTAAGTGCCTCCGTCGCAAGGCGGTCGTCTCCTCGAGGGGGCGATTCCTATTCAAATGAGGCGCGCTCCCGCGCCGGACGTACTGCACATGCGTGTGACGTCATTTTTCCCGACGTGCAGCGCGCGAACGTAATTTACGCCGGGCTTTGTGGATTGCGACGGGACAATAAAGTTGCGACGGGTGAAAAAAAAAATACGCGCCGGGAAAAAAAATTCAAATTTAAAAAAAAATTGCGGCGATCGAAAAAAAGGTCTGGTTTTACATGGTGTACTAACTTTACACATTGTAAAACCAGCCCTAATTTAACGCGTGCAAATTGTAACTTAAGCAGAAAACACAAAGCTTAAAAGCTTTGTGGATCTGCTTAAGTACTCATTTGCATACGCTAGCCGGCATTTCGACTCGAAATGCCCCCAGCGGCGGATGCGGTACTGCATCCTAAGATCCGACAGTGTAAGTGTCTTACAGATGTCGGATCTTCTGACTATCTTTGGAAAAATCCTTCTGAGGATCGTTTCCAAAGATAGCCACAGGGATACGCAGGCTGAACAGCAGTTCCGCCTGCGTATCTCCTTTGAAGATTTGGCCCAAAGTGTTTTTGCTGAGATTTCTGGAGCAGGATACACCTAACACTGTCCCTATGCAGCAGATTCAGCAGCCTCTCCCTATCCTAATTGAAGCAGAGTGCCTCGATCTAATATAGAGGCTGGTCACATGCTGGGTCACATGCTGCACTGGCCAATCACAGCCATGCCATAAGTAGGCATGGCTGTGATCAGTTCCCAGTCACAGTAGTAAAACGAATGGCGATTGGCTGCCGTGCAGCGCGCCAAAACATACCCGAACTCCGAACCCGAACCCAGACTTTTTCCAATTATTCGGGTTCGGGTCCGGGTTCGGGAAAAACCCAAAGTCCGTACCGAACCCGAACTTTACAGTTCGGGTTCGCTCAACCCTATTTATCACCTCACCTTGTACTACTTTACCTAATCTGATCTGTACTGTAGATGGTTTTGCCTCTATATCTGGTCTTGAAGTTAATCAACTGAAGTCCATGGCACTCAATGTGTCCCTGCTAACGACTGAAGTATCATACCTATGAGAAACCATTACCTTCCAATGGGCAACCTCATCTCTCCCATATCTTGGCATCAAACTCACCAGTGACCGAGCCTTTTTATACCTATAACTAACTATCTCCCCATGTTGTCTCATCTATTGACTCTTATGACTATTTGGCAGTCTTTATGCATTTCCTAACTACTTTACCTCTTATGGGTCCTTCCCATAGTGGTGCCTTCCTATTTTTCTGCATTATACAAAGCTAAGTACATACGTTTATATGGGGCCCCAATAACAAACAAAAGCCAAGGAAAAATCCTTGGAAAAATTCCAAGCTATACTTACCAGAGGATCCACAGTGGAACCACATGCAATCTGACCATGCATACTTACCAACCAGCCTGCGACCAACCAGATTAACCTGTCTAACAGTATGCATTTAAAAACAGAGGTTTAGTTGCATAACTTTGCAAATACATGAGTATGCTACAGGCCCTGGCAAGGCACCCTGTGATCTGTAGACCCAACCTTTAACTTATAAGAGGCTCCACCGTGGAAGCACATGCATTCTGATGAGATAGATAAAGGCAGATGGACTGGAGGGAGCCCACCCCTCCATAAAGGTACAGGGGCACATTGAATACCCAGCATGTAGCACAATGGCTGCAAAGGTGTCAATGCGTTGCCTGACCTAGAATCAAGCATACAAAAAATGTGCCACTGCCCTCACCTAAAACTGGCCTTTGCAGCAAGGAGCATTGGAAGGCAACGCATATCAAACAAAAGCCAAGGAAAAATCCCTGGAAAAATTCCAAGCTCTACTTACCAACTAGCCTGACCAGGTGACCAGATTAACCTGTCTAACAGTACGCATTTAAAAACAGGGATTTATGGGGGCCCATTAAGCCTAGGGTGTTCTCTTCTGGGCTAATGCAAAGTAGATTGCATGGAGGATCAGGAGTCCCCTGTTTCTCTGAGTATTATCAGGTCGCTCAACTTTCCCAGATTGCCTTACACCACGTCACCGTGGAGGTTTCACTCTGGGTGGGACTTCAAGCTATAGACCTTGACCCCCTCACAGTTGCTAATTTACTCTGGTTACAACATTCCCTGCACTTATGGGATAGGCTTAAAAACCCTTTTAAACTACACTCCCCACATTATACTATATTATCTTTCCTAGGCCACCCATCATTTTTTACAGCCTACATAAATCCTGAGGCTAACCACTCTGGTCGTTTCCTCCACCTTGAAGCCCCTTTTGACTTTACAGGAACAATTTCATATTCCAGTAGAGACCATATTTATGTGCCTCTACATCGCCATCCAGTATGACCCTATACAAAAGTATCTGCAATTTGGATCCCCATGCTCCGGGTATCATTTCAAAATTGTACAACTATCTCATGACGAGGGTTGCCAACCGTCAGTAAATTTACTGATAGTTTGTAAAAATCTGTGATTTTTTTACAATTGCCAGTAAACATCAGTGGCTGATAATTTCATGCTGTGTTGACTTTTTAAGTGTAAATCAAGCAAATTACTTTGTTATAGGTGTATAGGTTATATACTGTTCAAATATTCACTGTGTTAGTTTCCAATGGGAGTTCTGTAATTTCTCAGGTTGTCAGTAAAAAATGTGCTCTGCTTGTACATTTTCCTTTTTTTGACAGTAAAAAATGCTGTGGGAGGTTGGCAACCCTGCTCATGACTACATCTTCCTGTCTACCCACTTATGCTACTCCTTGGACCAATGACCTGAATGTTGCTCTAGAACAGAAAGACTGGGATGACAGTTGGGCTACAACTAACTCTTCGACCCAAAACATGCTTGCTGTTGAGACCAACTTTAAGGTACTCCTACGCTGGTTCTGTCAATAATTGCTAAATTCCTTCCGACCTACCACGCCATTTGCTTCTGAGATTGTGGTGAAAGGGGCACACATGTACATATCTGGTGGCCATGCCCAGTTGTACAGCAATTTTGGGCTGAAATTTTCAGAATTCTCTCAACCCTAATGAGTAGGCCGACTACCCCCTATCCAGCCTTTGTCCTGTTAAATCGCTGCCAGCCCGACCTCACAAAAGCACAATCCAATCTTGCTTTTCACGTTATTACAGCTTCTAAGCAGACTATAGCAAAGGCTTGGAAATCCACATCTCTCTGCCCTGTAGAGACTAAAAATAGGATTACCCAAGCTATGTTACACCGTAAGATTAATGTGACTATATTATATAAGATCCCACGACATTTGAAATTTTAGCAACCATGGGTGTATCATTTCCTTTCTTCACAATTTCACTCTACGCTCCTGGAAACCTAGGTCTACGAAACCTGCCTCAATGTCCTGAATAACCACCTACCCTGGTTTGGAGTAGACAGCATCCCTCCTTCCAGTCCCCTTTCTCTGTTTCCTCTTCCCATTCTTCCTCTCTTGCTGGCCTACAGGCCCTCCTTCTCTTTATATTTGGCCTTATGCGTCACCCCCCCCCAGGGTTCCTCTCCACTGTCTGCCTTCCTTACAAATTTAATATGTCATTGATATTTGTGCTATCCACACAATGTGGGGAGCTTATCCTCCCCTTCCTTTCTACGCTTCATGATGTACCGTTGTCATTCCATTTTTATGCACCATTGAATAATGGTGAATAATGTACAAGTGAATGTGAGAGATGACATCACTAAGGTAGCTAGGGAGGAGGTGGAATCCTTATAGGTAGAGCTCCAAAGGGATGAAGCTAAGTGGAAATAATACTGTGAGTATGCTATAGGCCCCCTAACCTGAGGGGGGAGACAGATCTCATATCACAATTTGGATTAGCAGCAAGGATGGGAAGTGTTATCATAATGGGGGATTTTAATTATCCAGACATAGACTGGATGGAGGTAACAACGTATTCATCTAAGTCTCGCCAGTTTCTAAATGTCTTGCAGGACAATTTTATGGGTCAGATGGTAGACGCACCAACTAGAAATAAAGTGTTACTGGATCTACTGATTACCAACAATACAGACCTGATCACGGATGTAGAAATACTGGGCAATTTAGGTAACAGCGATCGCAGGTCAATTGGCTTCAGTATAAATTACACAAATAGGAAACATAGGGGAATACAAAGACACTGAATTTTAAAAGAGCCATCCTCCCTAAACTACGAACCTTGCTAGAAGGCATAAATTGGCATAAAATCTTAGGTACAAAGAACACGGAGGAGAGATGGGTTTGCTTTGAGAGCATATTGAATAAGGGCATTATCCAAAGTATTCCATTGGGTAATACATTTAAAAGAGTGAACAAAAGTCCTGGATGGCCTAACTCCAATGTAAAAATGCATATACAAGCAAAGGAGAAGGCCTTCAAAAAATACAAGGTTGAGGGATCATTATCAGCATTCACACTTTATAAAGAATGCAACAAGAAATGTAAGGGTACAATTAGAAAGAACATGAAAGTCACAGCGGAGGATAGCAAGCTGCTGCTAACAAAGCAAACAGAATATTGACATGCATTAAAAAGGGGATTAACTCCAGAGATAAAATGATAATTCCCCCACTCTACAAGACTCTGGTCCAGCCGCCCCTAGAGTATGCTGTCCAGTTCTGGGCACCAGTCCTCAGGAAGGATGTACTGGAAATGGAGCGAGTACAAAGAAGGGCAACAAAGCTAGTAAGGGGTCTGGAGCACATTAGTTATGAGGAGAGGTTGCGAACACTGAACTTATTCTCTCTGGAGAAGACACGCTTAAGAGGGGATATGATTTAAATTAATAAATACCATACTGGTGACCCCACAATAGGGATAAAACTTTTTGCGGAAGGGAGTTTAACAAGACACATGGCCACTCATTAAAATTGAAAGAAAAGAGGTTTAACATTAAACTACGTAGAGGGTTCTTTACTGTAAGAGCGGCAAGGATGTGGAATTCCCTTTCACAGGCTGTGGTCTCAGCAGGGGGCATTGATAGTTTCAAGAAACTATTAGATATGCACCTGAACAACCACAACATACAGGGATATACAGGGTAATACTGACATATAATCACACACATAGGTTAGACCTGTGTCTTTTTTCAACATCACCTACTGTGCAACTATGTAATTCAACATATTACTCTGTCATCTTTGCCATGAATATGTACAGATGAGCTATACGTTTGTACCATGTTATCATTTTGACTATTGTGTAATGTTTGATTTATTATTTACTTTCAATGGAAAAATATTGAACAAGAAAAGCTCCCCAAACACTTCAGGTTTCAATTCATGTCACATAATGTATACTTGAGCTAGGGATAGCTTTAATCACATTAGGTGGTTAGCCTCTGCCACCCAGTCTTCTTTGATCTCCAGTGTCTCGGTATCAGCACCTGGCCAGATGTGCCAAAGGGCTCTGCCCAGCATTTGAGGCCTGGAGGAGCCCTTTGGCACATCTGCACATGCACAGATTTCCTATACAAAATCAACAAAGTATTGGAGCTACCATAATAGCCGTCTTTGCACATCCATTGGGAAAGCTGTGTTTTTTTTTCCTAAAGCTGGTGAGTACAAAATCAGGCACACTTCTGCACAGAAACCAATCAGATTCCAGGTTTTATTGCTAAAGATTGATTGAACAAGCTGAGGTTGAAAGCTGATTGGTTTCTATGCAGAAGTGAGCTTGATTTTGCAATCTCCATCTTTAGTAAATAAACCCCTGTGTGTGTGTGTGTGTGTGTGTGTGTGTGTGTGTGTGTGTGTGTGTGTGTGTGTGTGTGTGTGTGCGCACAGATGTGCTGGGAAATCTTTGTGTGCAAAGATGTGCTGCTGTGCTCAGTCAGAACTCGAAGTGGGAGGAGGGGGGGGGGCATAAACATAATTTCCTTTAGGTGAAAAATGCAAAAGTCTGCAGCACAAAAAATCTTTTGAATTAAATAAAGAAAAAATGTACCCATTTGTGAGAGAGGGAGTGGGAGGAGGCAGGTCTAGTTTAAAGTAAAGGCCCGCTTTAAGAAAATTTGCTCAGGGCTTGTTTTTGCCAACTTCTCTTTACTGGAATAAGCTAATTATATATAGTATTTTTTAACAATAAGGGGTATTTTTAGGTTTAGCAGGGTTAATTGTGCAATGGCAGATAGTTACTGAATACCTTTAAAGTCTTCTTTCGCTTTACACCTAGGCAATGCAATTAAATTCTTAATGGCCCAGAAGAGAACCAGACAGAGTATAGGGGACTCCTCCAGGCAGCACCTGAGCCCAAGTGGCCTGCTCACAATGAAGGCACTTAGTTGCATAGTAGAAGGTTGAAAAAAGACACAAGTCCATCAAGTCCAACCTGTGTGTGTGATTATATGTCAGCATATATAGTATCAGTATATATAGTATATATCTTCATGTTTTCAGAATGAACAAACTTTATTATTTAACGTATCTCACAGCCATGACTGGTACCAACCCCGGGAAACAGGATCTGTTTGGAATTAGTGACAGACTCAACCTTCTCTTTTCAGGTCCCTAACAACAACAACACTATAACCAAAGTCAAGCATATTCACATCAATAGTGAGTGTGCAGGAAGAGCTCCCCTCCAATTTCCACCAATCACAATATAACTGGGGGATCAAATTCTGTCCCATTATAACTTCCATAAGTTAGTGGTCCTAGTAACAGTCTTCAAGGAAAAGACCCAACAAAAAAATGGGAAAGTAACATTTGTAAAAATAAATCTCAAGGGTTTTATGCACAAGGGCACATTCTATACACTAGTATATTTTGGTACTTGGGAGCTCCTGGCACTGCATTGTGACTGTCTACTTGTGTAAAGCAAGCACTGTATATGTACAGATGTAAGTACCTGCATTCAGAGATTCTGGATTTGACCCGAATAGAGGCTGTGGCTCCCTGTTACTCATAACATAAAAGAGAATGTAAAATGTAAATTTTATTGGAAAATGTATTTAAGCCAACTCAGGAGATAACCAAGGGACACCAAAGCAATTAAAATATAGCGCAGATTTAGTCAAGCTGATGATATTAATAACAAAATGTGGTGTGCTGGAACTCTGGCTGCACAAATTACTGACAGCTTATTCTTTAAAGAATGTAACAGATGAAGACCACAGTACCCTGCTGAATAATTTTTGCCTTAAAAGGAAAGGTTACTATTCCTGGAGGTCTGATTGTCAGACTCCAAAGACCTCCAGCTGTTGATAACCTCTCTAATTGATATTAATGACCTGGACTGTTAACAAGATTTGATGACTAAAAATATAAAAACAATAATTACACACTGCTTGTTCAGAGAATTTATTAAGATATGTTTGTAGTGTACAACCATTTCCTTAATTTTTCAAACTGACACAATTATAGGTTTGTATGCGTCTAGCAGTTTAACCACTTACCCCCCGGACCATATTGCTGCCCAAAGACCAGAGTACTTTTTGCGATTCGGGACTGCGTCGCTTTAACAGACAATTGCGCGGTCGTGCGACGTGGCTCCCAAACAAAATTGGCGTCCTTTTTTTCCCACAAATAGAGCTTTCTTTTGGTGGTATTTGATCACCTCTGCGTTTTTTATTTTTTGCGCTATAAACAAAAATAGAACGACAATTTTGAAAAAAATGAATATTTTTTACTTTTTGCTGTAATAAATATCCCCCAAAAATATATAAAAAAACATTTTTTTTCCTCAGTTTAGGCCGATACGTATTCTTCTACATATTTTTCGTAAAAAAAAATCGCAATAAGCGTTTATTGATTGGTTTGCGCAAAAGTTATAGCGTTTACAATATAGGGGGTATTTTTATGGCATTTTTATTAATATTTTTTTTTACTAGTAATGGCGGCGATCAGCGATTTTTTTTTCGGTATTGCAACATTATGGCGGACACTTCGGACATTTTTGACACATTTTTGGGACCATTGGCATTTTTATAGCGATCAGTGCTATAAAAATGCATTAGATTACTATAAAAATGCCACTGGCAGTGAAGGGGTTAACACTAGGGGGCGGGGAAGGGGTTAATTATGCCTGGGTGTGTTCTTACTGTGGGGGGGGGGGTGGCCTCACTAGGGGAAACACTGATCTTCTGTTCATACATTGTATGAACAGAAAATCAGCATTTCCCCTGCTGACAGGAACGAGAGCTGTGTGTTTACACACACAGCTCCCGTTCCCCGCTCTGTACCGAGCGATCGCGTGTGCCCGGCGGCGATCGCGCCCGCCGGGCACACGCACGGGAGTCGGGGGCGAGCGGGGGGCGCGCGCGCGCGCCTCCGGCGGCGCGCGTGCGCCCCTAGTGGCGGCTAAAAGGCAGGACGTCATATTACGTGGTCTCGCCTAGGAGAGCCACCTTGTGGACGTATTATGACGGTGCGGCGACGGCAAGTGGTTAATAGGTAGATTCAGTAAGAGTTAGGCCGACTTATCAGTAGATAAGCCGGCCTAACTCAGAATCTACGCCGACGTATGTTTAAGCGTATGCTCAAACAGAGATACGCTTAAACATATCTAAGATAGGACGGCTTGCGCCGTCCTATCTTAGATTGCAATTTTTCAGATGGCCGCTAGGTGGCGCTTCTACGCGGTCGGCGTAGATTATGTAAATTAGTTTGTACGCCGATTCACGAACGTACGCCCGGCCGCCGCAGTCGTTTTACGCCGTTTCCGTAAGGCCTTAGAAAAGTTATTCCACCTATTAGGTGGAATAACAATGTTAAAGTATGGCCGCCGTTCCCGACGCGAGGTTCGAATTTTTTACGTCGTTTGCGTAAGTCGTCCGCGAATCGGGAGTTACGGCGTTTACGTCCACGTCGAAATCAATAGGCCCGTACGGCGTACTTAGCCGCAATGCGCACTGGGAAATGTAGGCGCCCGGCGCATGCGCAGTAGCCAAAGAAACGTCAAAAACGTGAGTTCAAGCCTCATTACCATTAAACACGCCCCCCTCCAACCCATTTGAATTAGGCGCCCTTACGCCCGCCGCGTTTACACTATGCCGCCCTAAGTAAGGAGGCAAGTACTTTGTGAATCATGTACTTGCCTCTCTTACTTAAGGCGGCGTAGTGTAAACACGCTAGGCTATGCCACCGCAAATTAGCGCGCCCCTACCTGAATCTACCCATAAGAGTTTATATTTTATTCAACAACTGAACCCCTGTACCTTCTTCCCTTACATGCCCTTTTTCTTATCATTTCAAGAACAGAGATATCACTTATTTTAGGAGAAATTAGACATTATGGAACACCAATGCAAGGCAAGAAAAGAAAGATCTGCTCCAACACATGGAAAGAAGGAATAGCATTCCGCTCACAGTTACACAGAAAGATTTATAAAAGTACCTGAAAATGGTTCCAAAGTGAAACTTTTTTTTTTACCTTGATCCATTACCTGCATAAGATTAACAAAAACTTCCACTAGCTGTTCTATTCATCCCCTTCTCTAAATACTTACCTCTCCTCTCTTGATCCAGTGCTGTTCCCATCTGCAGCAGCTCTGGTCTTTCTCCCTGGTCTTTCCCAGGCACAGAGGCAGCAGCAGGAGCCATTGGCTTCTGCTACTGTCAATAAATTCTATAAGGATGGAACAGGGCTGAGCCATGTTGTGTGTGTCTATGGTCACACACAGCCCTTCTTGGGAGTGTTCCCATATGTGTGCCCCCATAGAAAGTGGCTTGCTTTAGGGCATGCTGAAAAGAGGAGGCGCCTAGAGTGATGTGTTAGAAAAAAACATTCAAGCTTTCAGTATCGCATGGGAAGTTTCAGAAATAAAGTCTGAAACCTCTTTAGGCATGCCCCCATATTACAAACGTTTTATGGGCTTTAAAAGTTCATATATACCTGCATATCGGGCTACTGGAAAGTGGAAACCTCATATTAAGTGTAATCGGAGAATAAACTTGTCCACAAGACTAAAAGTCAAGTATAATTATATAATAAGTGCAGTGTTCTGGACTTTGCACTGCCTTATATCTGCCTGATCCTGTGTTGCCAAACCTTGCTTGTATCCTGACGATCCCTTGTCTGCTGTCTATGTCTGCAACTGCCTGTCTGTTACCAACCTGGCTTGTCCGACCATGCATCCAGTCACTACTGCTGCTGTTGCTATCTACCAACCAAGGGTCCGCTGCCTGCTGTGTTCAGTTCAAGCTTACCATCCAGCTCTGGTGATGAATCCACTACTAACCTCTGCAACCAGCAGAGAGACCACACGGGCATCTGTACCTCACCGCAATCCTGTGACCACTGTCGCAACATCAGCGGTTCTCGAGTCAGGGCTGTATAAGAGTCATCCTTCTTCATGCCAGGCTCAGCCACAAGGTATGTGACAGTTGGTGAAGGCAGCGCCCGAACCAGTTGATGGATGATAGGGGCACAAAGCAGCTAGCCTAGGGGTAAAAAGAAACTCTAAATATGGCTATGATACTGTAAACAGAGACACATTTTGTGTTATGGTGATACAATCAGAAAGATAACCATATAAATACAGTCTGTAGCTTCCTAACGCAAATAGGTATATTTTTGCACATTTACAATCAGTATCCAGCTCATGCAACCAGACACATCTACAGAGACACGATTGGTATTATACTGAGTTTGTGAACACTTCAGAAACTTTAGAAGAGGCAGGATTCCAAGGGGCAAACTCAGTTCTACTAGCGTGACTATCAGGGTAAGGCAATCAAAACTGAAGAGTTGGTATCCAGTCTTATGTATATACTATGTGTATATGTGAACTGGTAGCTGATTTGCAGCTGCCTAAATTAAATTTACATTCAGCAGAAAGACAGGTTAACAACTTTAATCAAGCTCATAATGGCTTTTTCAAGACATGGTCTTGCTTTAGCTGTTGATTGACTTTAGCATCCCATACATCACTGTTACCTTGAAATAGATTAGCAATAATAACAGAAGAAATTGGCAGTCAAAAAGTTAAACCAGAAATGGAATAAAAATAATAATTATAATATAGAATTTGTATATATGTGCTGGTCTACAACAATATGCAAAAATAGATATTGTCTTTTATTCTTCTCTCCCTCTACGTTGATACCTATGTTATGTTGCATCATTATCCTCCAGTCAGCAGGGAAAGTGCTAAAGACAAGCAAGCTTATAGACTTCTTTGCAGAGCACTGAGAGTTCTAGGAGTTGTACTGTAGTTTGAGATAGCAACCATATAATGGGACCAATTGACTCCTTACACTACAGATCCCAATAGGCATTGAGCAGTAGGATGAGTGATAGATGAGTTTTATTAAACTGCCCAGGAAAGTTCTTCCTCTTGGCACAGGGGGAGTTAAATAGAGAACAACTCTGTCTGGATCACTTGCCAGCGGGAGACCATACCTGAGATTTGAGACTGAATTTGAGAGTGAGGACACCTCGGGGCAGCGCAGCATCGCCCACATCAGAACACCTTCACCGATGCTACAGGGAGACTGGAGGGTCCACTCCTGCTTTCCACCACTGATCATCAGAGGCTTTTGTGGAGAGACCAAAGAGGCACCCCTTCTACAGCGAAAGGTCACCATAGTATCCTTGGGACTGATAAGATTGCTATTCGCCCATTGTTGATACTGCTAGCAGGGCCTATGCCGCTGGGATCAGAACACCAAGTGTACTTTTTTTAAATCTAGACTGCACCTAAACCAACTCTATACTGCATTATACCAAATCTTTACCGTATCTGAACCACATCTACCTTCCACCTGGGCCAATACTATAAGATACCTATACTGTACTTATACTGCACGCAGGGAGTGTCGTTAAGTGCACCTGTGCTCTTAAAGAACCCCAACGATAGCCGCCAGATGAACATCTCAAATGACCGTTTCTCCCATAATATATATTCTGCAAGTCCCCTTTGTTCCCCTGTTCCCCTTCCTCTACCATCCTACTTTTCTTTTGGACAATGCATGCCTAGTTGGTTTAGGACTAGCATTGCTGTCATAATGTGCTCTGATAATATAGTCCCCAGCACTCGATAGATTAACTACTGCTCACTGCTGCACTTGAGAATGCCTTGCTACTGTTTATGCTGATCTGGATGCCAAATGTTATCTTATGCCTAGTCCTTACAGTTAATTGCTTTGTATGCTAAATTGTGTTATTACCATTGTTAATGCATTTTATGCTTGCCTAGTTAACAACCATATTGGGCGACAATATATTAAGTTTCCCTTTACTACCTGGTTTGGTGCCTGTTTTCTTTGATATGGTGCTACTACTGGGTACTGGGTATTACTTTCATCGATTTCCAGAGATATTGTATGTTTGTATACTCAACTGTGTTAAAGGGGCTGAGGATTTTGGAAAAGGTCAAGGCAAAGAATAGAGGACACATCCTATTCAGTGGCTTTCATGGGGGATGCACTTCAAGTGTTTCATAAAAATCCTTTACTTGTATTTAAATAAATAATATGTTTTTAAAATAGCCAGAACGAAATTGCAGTTATTTCTCACAGCATTAGCTAAAATGCGGCAAGTAATGTAAGCCACATTGATTGTATGCTTTGTTTCATAACACATGAAAAGCTGTCTCCATAACAACAATAAGTAAGCACAGTGCCGAAATGGTCTACAGAAAAGCAGGGTCATACCCTGCTGCCATAGGGGCTTTCAAACTATACTATGAGACTAGCTCAAAGTCTAAGTGTGTCTGGCAAATTGAGCTGGGAGGAATGTTTATACACAACAAATGTGAGCTTTGAAAAGTTTTTGTGTTCTTCAGGGAGGCATGTGTGATTCAAGAAATAAACTCAGGCAAAAGCTAACAAGGGTTTAAGGAAATACATTACTTCTGAATATTAATGCTGCATTCCAGTGATATTTTCCCTTCAAAATAATTTACGTCTTATTCAGATGGGTAAACTACAGTTTAGAATGTAGAATGTAGAATGTAGACCTTTGGCACAACAAAGCTGACATACACCAAAAATCATAGAAAAGGTCAGCCTGTTTCAGTGGCCAAACAAGGTTGACTCGTGTAACCCAAATGATCAACGATTCCAAAAGGTCAGTAGCTGTACAGTAGTACCCTCAATCATTAATTTTACAGAATAATCAGTTTGTTTGTAAAACAGCAACATTTTCAAGATTAGATTTAACATACCTTTATTAATTGTGCATGACTATAGAGGAAGGCATGTGCATATTTAATGCGTATATACTGTGTGTGTGTGTGTGTATATATATATATATATATATATATATATATATATATATATAGCGCTACCCCCTCAGGAGCCGCTGGTTAGATTGGGATGGCATAATTAGGTTATCTCTGTGATGTGTCTAGGGATGATGATACAGATGATGAAGCAGTAACGGAATGTCCAAACAGCAGGGTGTCGTTTTCTGTGCTTTATTTACTTGCCCAACATGGCAAACAGTCAACTTGAGGTAGATATAGATAGGTTGGTGAAAGGAGAATTTTCAGATTCAGGTCTATAGATAAACGGAAGCAGTCCTGCCTCCAATGGGACTTTAACTCATGTCGCCACTCCAGCCGGAGTGGGTAAAGTGTACCTGGACAGGCCTCTGTCACTGACCTGGAACATGGATTGTAGAGCGAATCCTCTCAGTAAATACAGTTTGCCTGAACCTCCCTCAGGTAGCTTTTCTATATGGTCACCGACTAACAGGTTGCCATCGAGCAAACTGTCAGTGTACGGTCACCGTGATCCCCGATGGATCGTCTAGGCACTGTTGGATTGCCTGCCTCCGGGCTCACCTCAGACCGACTCCCCATCGAACAGCATAACTCGCTTGGGATCTTCCTCATGAAGTGTGGGGACCCAGTAAGTCACTGGGGCCCCTTTGCAGCTTTAGGTGCTCTGGGCCTTGAGGGCCCAGAACTGGGAACTCCACGTAGCACGTGCGCCCCGGCCTGGTAGGCCATTTTGCCGGGGCCCGTGATGTGCGCACACCCTAAAGGTGGGTGCCACACCCGGAACCAGGAACAAGCAAAGACCCCAAAAAATGGCGTCCGCCCTAGAAGTACCCTCCCCCAGCATGCCCCACGAGGGATAAACTCCTCTGATTGGCTGCTGGCAAGAGGCATCTCTTCCCTGGACCCCTCTGGCGCCACCTGCTATCCAAAGATGGAACAGTATCTTTGGAACACAAAATGAACCCACAGGACAGTCCAGCCGGACAGAAACCTAATTTAACGAATCATACTGAATGAGAGCAAAATAACTCTCTCACTCCCCTCTAAATTTGACATAGCACCTGTACTGAAAGTACACAGGCGCTACACACTCCCCCCACTTGAAATGACACTGTCTCCAGTGTCCTAAAGGCATTCAAGCCTGAATGCTAGCCTGATTCTGCGTGACAGCAATAGAAAAGTTGGAAAGAAAGAAAATAAATACATAAACTTTGAGAAACAAATATTAGCTTCATTGAATATTACAGGAAGAACTATGGTATTACACAACATTACAATAAAGATTATGACATTACAAGACCCTATCTATCTAATCTGCCCCAGTCTCCGACAGCGTTGATAGCAGGTCACAACCTGTAAAAAAAAACACAAAGAACATATACACAAGCAAAAATATATATATACTCTCCTATGTTGGATATTCCTATATACAAACTCCCAGGTCAGAACTGATACTGCACACTTAGAGTCCAGCGTGAAATTTCCCTTCCTCCCAGGGAGACATCAGTAAGTGCTAGACATGTCTTTCTGAATAGAAATAAATAAAACCAATATACATAGCAAACTCCTGCAATGGTAGAAGAGTTCCTGCAGAACACTACCCCTTGTGGTCAGTGCGCTGGTACTACACGGCAGTCCAACATTCATTTTAGAATGTAAAGTAGTAGAAGAGAAATGTAAAAAATGACATTCCCTTCGCTGAAACTTTTCCCGATGCTGTGAAGAAACTGGCAAGACCCTATTCTAAATAACTGAAGAAAAAACAGCCCGAAGTTCTGCACATGCACCAAAATGTGGATTCGGTGGGAAAAGGGAAAAGAATAATCAAACAAAACTCGAATAGGGGTAACAACTCTTGTCCAAGTCTTCTTGAAAAGCAGCAGCAGGCATGAGGCCTATCTGTAAAACCGTGGGTCAGGCAGTGAAACAATGTCTCCTCTTGCAGTTGTGGAAGTCACAGAGAAAACTTGGTCTGCTCTTTCAGGGCATTTCAAGACCACTCGGTCACAGAAAATGTAGCGGCCTGGGCTCCAACCCTAAGACAGCCTTCCAGGCGTTTCCCAACATAAACTAGAGCGTACGGCGTCTCACGCTCCTTCTCTGGAACCTTCAGGCATTCCCAGATGGCATCTCGATACCACCCCTCTCTCTCCTGGTCTATTTGCCGGAGAAGAGCAGGGGGCACATATGGGTACTTTCATCCATAATTGGCAGCAACTCTGCGCATCACAGCCTACTGAAGGCGGGCCAACGTAGGCAACACCCGAGGATCTCCGAGTCCCGGCAGCACAATAGCGTCAGGTGCCCGTCTGAGTACAGGCACGGTAGGGGGAATGGGGTTGGTGAGGGAAGAAGTAACTGGAACAGACTCACTAACTCCCCAGGTCAGCCGGCGGGATGCTCGGGTACGATGCGTGTGAAACGCTCGGGTTCTGAGTGCTCGACACACTCGGTGTACTCCGGCCGGAGCACTTCTTCCTCCTTCTGGTCCGGACGGCCCGAAATCCCCCATAGCCTTGGGATTCTGGGAACAGAGGCTCGAAACAGTGCTCCATCTCTTTGTCATCTGACAAGGACTCCAACTCAGACGAATTATACTCTTCTGCGGGTAGGTAGTTGGACGTCTTGGATGGGTCTCTCGGCCAGTCCGGCAAACGGGCAGACAGGTCCCGACCGCGGCCACGGGAGACCTGTATAGGGCCCTCACAGGGAACAGCACGCCACACCGAGACCACATTAGCTGTGGTGGTCTCCGTCACGGCTTCGGCCTGCGTGCTTGTCACGCTAGCTGCACAGCCAGTTTTCCTTGTCTCGTCGCGGTCGCTTACCTCCGGGGAGCGGGATGGTGAGGTAGCGGAAAGCAGAGTCAGAGTGGACGAGACTGTGAAAACCTCAGCGTCGATAGCCTCCGGCTCAAAGATCCCCACGGATGAGGAGGGTTCCGGCCATGGGGTCTCCTCCTCCACGGATACAGTCCCGGAGGTCCAGTCCACCCGGTACTCCCGATGAGCTTCGGTGGGTGGCTGGACTTGGAAAAGGTAGGCCCGGCATTTATGGCACCGGGCGAAAGGCAGGATCCGTACGGCCTGCTCCGTACAGCGAGGGCAGGACAGTCCTAAGGCCTCCTATCCTCTGCTGGAGTACAGGACAAACTTGCCATCCGTCTTCTTTCAGATCCCGTGTCAGTGAGGGGTACTCCAGCAATAGCAGACATGGTGGAGACTCCGGGGGCAGTCATCGGGTGGTCTCAATCGCTGGGAAGCTACGAACGGCAACGAGGGAGCGGACATCTCACACGTGGTCTCTCTCTCTCGCAGGTGGGTAGCAATTGCTGGTTTGGCGCGAAACTTCACCCTACGTCTCACGCAGGGGTGGGTAACTCCTCCCACTTGAAGGACTTGGCTGGACACGTTTCAGGCACGCACTCCGCTGCACGTATGCCCAGACTTTGGCTACCTGAGGTTAACTCCTTCTTCACCACACAGTTCGACACTCGACAATTCCTTGCTCTCAATAATGAAATAACTCACAGTTCCGTTGCTAGTGGTAACAGTCGTATCCTGGACGAGCCCCCACGTGTAGCGCTACCCCCTCAGGAGCCGCTGGTTAGATTGGGACGGCATAATTAGGTTACCTCTGTGATGTGTCTAGGGAAGATGATACAGATGATGAAGCAATAACGGAATGTCCAAACAGCAGGGTGTCGTTTTCTGTGCTTTATTTACGTGCCCAACATGGCAAACAGTCAACTTGAGGTAGATAGAGATAGGTTGGTGAAAGGAGAATTTTCAGATTAAAGGCCTATAGATAAACGGAAGCAGTCCTGCCTCCAATGGGACTTTAACTCACGTTGCCACTCCAGCCGGAGTGGGTAAAGTGTACCTGGACAGGCCTCTCTCACTGACCTGGCAGCCAGAGTATCACTTAGAACTTCTGAGAAGGAACAAGTCTCTGCCACTGACTTGGCTCTAGTAGAATTAGGACTAGTAGTGAGACCTCTGCCACAGGTCAGTACTCAGGAACATGGATGGTAGAGCGAATCCTCTCAGTAAATACAATTTGCCTGAATCTCCCTCAGATAGCTTTTCTATATGGTCACCGACTAACAGGTTGCCATCGAGCAAACTGTCAGTGTACGGTCACCGTGATCCCCGATGGATCGTCTAGGCCCTGTTGGATTGCCTGCCTCCGGGCTCACCTCAGACCAACTCCCCATCGAACAGCATAACTCGTTTGGGATCTTCCTCATGAAGTGTGGGGACCCAGTAAGTCACTGGGGCCCCTTTGCAGCTTTAGATGCTCTGGGCCTTGAGGGCCCAGAACTGGGAACTCTGCGTAGCACGTGCGCCCCGGCCTGGTAGCCATCTCACCGGGGCCCGTGATGTGCGCACACCCTAAAGGTGGGTGCCACAACCAGAACCAGGAACAAGCGAAGACCCCACAAAATGGCATCCACCCTAGAAGTACCCTCCCCAGCATGCCCCGCGAGGGAGAAACTCCTCTGATTGGCTGCTGGCAAGAGGCATCTCTTCCCTGGACCCCTCTGGCACCACCTGCTATCCAAAGATGGAACAGTATCTTTGGAACACAAAATGAACCCACAGGACAGTCCATCTGGACAGAAACCTAATTTACCGAATCATACTGAATGAGAGCAAAATAACTCTCTCACTCCCCTCTAAATTTGACATAGCACCTGTACTGAAAGTACACAGGTGCTACACACACATATATATATATATATATATACAGGGAGTGCAGAATTATTAGGCAAATTAGTATTTTGACCACATCATCCTCTTTATGCATGTTGTCTTACTCCAGTGTTTTTCAATTCCAGTCCTCAGGCCCCCCCAACAGGTCAGGTTTTCAGGATTTCCCTCAGATGAAAAGGCTGTGGTGATTACTAAGGCAGTGAAACTGATCAAATCACCTGTGCAAAATAATGGAAATCCTGAAAACCTGACCTGTTGGGGGGGCCTGAGGACTGGAATTGAGAAACACTGTCTTACTCCAAGCTGTATAGGCTCGAAAGCCTACTACCAATTAAGCATATTAGGTGATGTGGATCTCTGTAATGAGAAGGTGTGTGGTCTAATGACATCAACACCCTATATCAGGTGTGCATAATTATTAGTCAGCTTCCTTTCCTTTGGCAAAATGGGTCAAAAGAAGGACTTGACAGGCTCAGAAAAGTCAAAAATAGTGAGATATCTTGCAGAGGGATGCAGCACTCTTAAAATTGCAAAGCTTCTGAAGCGTGATCATCGAACAATCAAGCGTTTCATTCAAAATAGTCAACAGGGTCGCAAGAAGCGTGTGGAAAAACCAAGGCGCAAAATGGTATCATCAAAGATGAGCTTGTGGGGCCTTTTCGGGTTGAGGATGGAGTCAAGCTCAACTCCCAGTCCTACTGCCAGTTTCTGGAAGACACCTTCTTCAAGCAGTGGTACAGGAAGAAGTCTGCATCCTTCAAGAAAAACATGATTTTCATGCAGGACAATGCTCCATCACACGCGTCCAAGTACTCCACAGCGTGGCTGGCAAGAAAGGGTATAAAAGAAGAAAAACTAATGACATGGCCTCCATGTTCACCTGATCTGAACCCCATTGAGAACCTGTGGTCCATCAGCAAATGTGAGATTTACAAGGAGGGAAAACAGTACACCTCTCTGAACAGTGTCTGGGAGGCTGTGGTTGCTGCTGCACGCAATGTTGATGGTGAACAGATCAAAACACTGACAGAATCCATGGATGGCAGGCTTTTGAGTGTCCTTGCAAAGAAAGGTGGCTATATTGGTCACTGATTTGTTTTTCTTTTGTTTTTGAATGTCAGAAATGTATATTTGTGAATGTTGAGATGTTATATTGGTTTCACTGGTAAAAATAAATAATTGAAATGGGTATATATTTTTTTTTGTTAAGTTGCCTAATAATTATGCACAGTAATAGTCACCTGCACACACAGATATCCCCCTAAAATAGCTAAAACTAAAAAAAAAATAAAAACTACTTCCAAAAATATTCAGCTTTGATATTAATGAGTTTTTTGGGTTCATTGAGAACATGGTGGTTGTTCAATAATAAAATGAATCCTCAAAAATACAACTTGCCTAATAATTCTGCACTCCCTGTGTGTATATATATATATATATATATATATATATATATATATATATATATATATATATATATATATATATATATATATATATATATATATATATATATACAGTTGCCACAAAAAGAACCTTTTTGGAATGATATGGATTTCTGCACAAATTGGTCATAAAATGTGATCTGATCTTCTTCTAAGTCACAACAGTAGACAATCACAGTCTGCTTAAACTAATAACACACAAAGAATTAACAGGTTACCATGTTTTTATTGAACACACCATGTAAACATTCCCAGTGCATGTGGAAAAAGTATGTGAATTTAATAACTGGTTGAACCTCCTTTGGCAGCAATAACATCAACCGAACGTTTCTTGTAGTTGCAGATCAGGCGTGCACAACGGTCAGGAGCAATTATTGACCATTCCTCTTTACAGAACTGTTTCAGTTCAGCAATATTCTTGGGATGTCTGGTGTGAATCGCTTTCTTGAGGTCATGCCACAGCATCTCAATCGGGCTGAGGTCAGGACTCTGACTGGGCCACTCAAGAAGGCGTATTTTCTTCTGTTTAAGCCATTCTGTTGTTGATTTACGTCTATGCTTTGGGTTGTTGTCCTGTTGCAACACCCATCTTCTGTTGAGCTTCAGCTGGTGGACAGATGGCCTTAAGTTCTCCTGCAAAATGTCTTGATAAACTTGGGAATACATTTTTCCTTCGATGATAGCAATCCGTCCAGGCCCTGATGCAGCAAAGCAGCCACAAACCATGATGCCCCTACCACCATACTTCACAGTTGGGATGAGGTTTTGATGTTGGTGTGCTGTGCCTATTTTTCTCCACACATAGTGTTGTGTGTTTCTTCCAAACAACTCAACTTTGGTTTCATCTGTCCACAGAATATTTTGCCAGTACTGTTGTGGAACATCCAGGTGCTCTTGTGCAAACTGTAAACGTGCAGCAATGTTTTTTTTTGGACAGAAGTGGCTTCCTCTGTGGTATCCTCCCATGAAATCCATTCTTGTCTAGTGTTTTACGTATCGTAGATTCGCTAACAGGCATGTTAGCATATGCCAGAGACTTTTGTAAGTCTTTAGCTGACACTCTAGGATTCTTCTTCACCTCATTGAACAGTCTGCGCTGTGCTCTTGCAGCCATCTTTACAGGACGACCACTCCTAGGGAGAGTAGCAGCAGTGCTGAACTTTGGGCTAGACTTTTCTTGTAGTGTAAAATTGTTAAGAAAATTATATAGGCGGGAAATCAGTCCTTTGTCGCCAGATGAGGATAGGCATATCCTTTCAAATAATGTGTTAGAGGAATGAGTGGATAGTGAGGAGTGCTTTGCATAAAAAGATCTAATTAGCAAATAGTGTTCATATTCTAATGATGGGAGGTTGTATTTCTTTTGTATTGCAGAGAATGTTGTGAATTTACATTTGGTTTGTAAAGAATTTAGTGTAGTTAGGTTGTTGTTTATCCATGGAGAAAAAAGAGATCTGTTATTATAAGCTAAGTTAAACCTAAGATCACCTAGGAAGGATGCGAGTGGGGGGATGGCTGATGAGAGCACAAAGGTGTCTTTTATTTTAAGTTAAAGTTGAAAAAAATGGGCCACTATAATGTTATGTTTGAGAAGATTGTGGTACAGGACATAATTAGACCACAAAATACCTTAAAGGTGATATGGAAGAATAGATGTGGTCCCAAACCTTTTCCAGGGTATATCCTGGTAGGAAGAGAACCATTGGGACAGTTGTGTGAGTCTAGCAGCAAGTAAATAATGCCAAAGGTTCGGAAGACCTAATCCACCCTTGGATTGTGGTCTATGTATAGCTACACCTGGGTTTTTTATCTGCCCAAATCAATCTCTTGAGTGTCCTTTGGAGAGAGTCTAATTTAGATTTTGAAACATTGATGGGGAGGGTACGGAAGTAGTATAGAAGTTTGGGGATGATATTCATTTTTATAGCACAAATCCTACCAATAAAGATATGTGGTAGGAGGACCAAGTTTTAAGGAGGGAACTGATGTGTGTAATAAGGGGAAGGTAGTTGGTTTTATATAAAGATTTGTGTGAGGATGTGATATGGACACCTAAATATTTAATGAATTGAGGGCACCATACAAAAGAAAAGTTGTTTTGTAACAAGTTCTGCATGTTCTGTGGAAGGTTGATTGGTAGGGCTGAACACTTATTTACATTGATCTTAAGGCCAGAGATATCATGGAACGTGTTAAGTCCTTTAAGGAGAACAGGGATAGAGGTGGGAGGTTCTATAAGAAATATAAGGGCGTCGTCTGCGTATAGACTAATCTTGAATTCGCTCTGATCCTCAGCATATCCTTTGATGTCTATGTTGTTTCTAATGGCATGGGCCAAAGGTTCGATAGCTAACGCAAATAGGAGTGGGGATAATGGACAACCCTGCCTTGTTCCCCTGCCCAATGGGAAAAATTCGGAGTTGTTACCAGGGATTCTAATACATGTTTGGGGGGAATGGTATAAAGCTTTGAAGCCTTGCAGAAAATTGCCTGAGATTCCAAATCTGGAGAGAAGGTAAATACGACCAATTAACGCTATCAAAAGCTTTGTGGATGTCTAAACTAAGGAGACAGGCCTGGCGAGAATGTAAGTTAGCGTCTTGAATAATATTGATGACCAGTCTGATTAGCAAGGAGCATTTCCTCAGGAAAATGGTTGCCTTCTAGTATATGGTTGAATAATTTCGTTAGGTTGGGGGCTAGGAGAGAAGCAATTTTTTTATAGTAAGAAGATGTGTACCCATCAGGACCTGGGGCTGTGGAGGTTTTAAGGGATTTAATGATTTGGGATATTTCCTCATCTGTGCAGGGTGTGTTAAGGGAGTTGATTTGTTGTAGATTCAGAGATGGGAGTTGAAGATTATCTAACCAGGTCTTAGAGGAGGCGTTTGGCTGGACCTGGGGGCAAGATAAGAGGTCTTTATAGAAGGTTGTGAATATCTTCAATACTTCCTGGGGGTGCGTGATTAAGTTGCCATTGTTGTCTCTGAGTTTGTATACATGTGTGGGTTTGTTATCCTGATTACATTTTCTGGCAAACATAGCCGAGGGGGAATTGCTGTGTAGAAGAAATCTAGCCTTAGAAAACCTGAGAGATATGTCTGTATTGGCAGAGAGCATAAGGTCTAGGGCTTGACGTTTAGATTGGATCTGCTGAGTGAGGTCTTGGGAGGGGGAGTGTTGTAATTTGTTGTAGAGATGGTTTAAATCTTTAGTGAGACATTTAATTTCTGCCAATCTCTCCCTATTTTTCGTCGCCGCTAATTTAATAAGGTGACCATGTAAAACTGCCTTGTGAGCAACCCAGAGAGAAGTGGGGAAGGTTTCATTATTAGTGTTCTCCAAGAAGTAGTTTTCTATGTGAGTGGAAATAGAGTGGTTGTTTGAAGAGTCAGTTAAGAGGGAATCATTGAGGCGCCAATTGTATGGTGAAGGAGGGAGGCCTATATAAGGTGTTTCAAGTGATGTGATATTATGGTCTGACCATCGGCATGGGTGGATATGTGCTTGAGAGGAGTTAGCCAGCAGGATTGGGGTACAGAAAATGTAGTCTAATCTGGCATAGCAATCGTGAGGGTGGGAGTAGTGGGTATATGCCTTAATTCCTGTATTATGAGCTCTCCAGGAATCTATTAATTGTAATTTGTTAATAGAGCGGTTGATGGATTTATCTCTATATGGGGGGAATTATAACGGTCCAGGGTTTTAAAAAAATGTGCAAAAAATGTTGACTGGGAATCATTTGGAGCGTATACTGAAACGATAGTAATCGCACGATTGTTTATGGTCCCTTTTAGGATGATAAAACGACCCTATAAATGTTTTGAATATCAAAAATAATGGAGTTACGGATAAAAATTGCAACTCCTCGAGTTTTGTTGGTGAAAGTCGTATAGGTTGGTTGTAGGATTTGTTGAAGTAGCTTGGGTGGTTGGAGGATGCAAAGTGGGTTTCTTGAAGCAGGGAAATATCTGCTCCAAGTCTTTTGTAGTGCTGAAACGCTTTTTTGCATTTGTGGGGTGAATTGAAACCCTGGACATTGTGGGAAATTATTTTAAGACCCATTAGAAATCACAATAAGGAGGATCAACAGAATAAATTCAAATATTGCAATCAAAGTAGTGCATGTAACAATAAACGAGTACCGATCACAGTATCATTCTGCAACGAAGATTGCCATGATCGAGAATGCGGTCAGGAGCCCACATCGAGGAAAAATAAATGCACGCATATCAAATCGTGTGAGCAGTACATAACAAAAAAGCAGAGCAATGTGCAAATGACTAGATAAAACGTGAGCAGAAAGACCGTGACTTCCAATTATAATGTAAAACAAGTAATTGGCCATAAGGGCCATAGGAACTAATAAACCAGAAATGTAAGTTAGAAACATGGGGACAAGGGGTTACTTGTCACGTAAACTATGAGGATGAACCAGAGGACAAATATGTCCCCTTAGTATTTTCTCGCTCAGGGATGGAGGCTTGCAAGACAGGATCGGCAGTGTTCCCCTGCCATCCCAGTGCTGGGCGGCTTAGTTCTGGGCGTTTTTTACATCAGGCCCAGACGTAGCACACTCAGGATATGTTCCTTGAGAGTTAACAGTTGTGCGTTGTGTCATGGGTCTGGCACTTGATGTGTTATGTTGTATGTCCATGGCCTTCCATTGTCTGCCATTTGGGAGCTGCGACGCGCTCTGCGTGCTGCCTCCTGCCCGCCCTTCTCTCTGCCCATTGTGGGCGGGGTGCTGCTCGGGCTGTGGGGGGGCGGCACGCACGGCGCGTCGGCGCCACATATCCCGCCCAGCCTGTGAGGCCAGTTCTGACGTCACTACGCCGAGCGTGTGTTTTTTCTCTATCTCAGCTGGAGTTGCCAGGACTACAGGGTGGACGCTGTGGGCGGTTCCCGCCCGCTGCGGCACCCTCCAATGGTGTACTTCCAGCCCACGTGACGCTGACGGCACGCTGGCATGCACAGCTGTGAGGCAGCTATATATAGGTCCTCCCCTTGTATCTCATTGCCTATGAGCTGTATCAGGCTATACCACACCATCCTTCCTGCTGGATATTCGGGAATCCTGGACGCCATTACTAGGTTATTATACCTTAACCATATATTTGGGCTGGCTGCCTCCTGATTTGTCCTTATATTTACTGACTGTCTGTCATTATTATTTTTTGTAGACTCCAGCTGGCTATTCTCAGTGGTTTTTCCTCTCGCTATATACCATATATGTCAGCATACTATGCTACTTTGCTATGGGAGAATTCCTTGCTGCCCCCTTCTTGTGTGCGCTCCACTGCCGCCTCAGCTCCCGTGACGGACATATCCTCTTGGCCGTGGCTCCATACACACCGCATTTATTTACTTTAGATTCCATGTGAGTACTCTAGGTGGAGATTTTTTTTCCATCTTATACTGGTTAATTATAATACATTTTACTTACTTACTATATTCTATCTTAATCTTTATATATTTTTTAGATAAGTCAAGCATCTGCCCCTGAAGAGTGTTAAATACATGAAACGCGTCAGGCCAATATGGATGCCACATATACTTTATGACAATACTCAAATTGATCTGATTATATTTTATATATGTTTTTACCAGTCTTTCTCACCTTTACATATTCGCTAATACTGTTATCTTGACATCTGTACATATGTATATTCACTCTATGCATTCATTAATCCATGCAGATGATCATGTGACATCTGGCCAAGCACTGTTGTATCTCTGCTACCCCCACCGTTTATGCACACACTATGTGTTCTAATATGTGATAATGTCATTTATTTGAAATGTATGTTTTTCATTTACATGCTCTCTGAATGTTGATACATGTTTTGCAATTTTGTGCCCAATAAATTTGTACTTTCTTTTACTACCCGCACCATGTCTGCAGCCTCATTCAAAGTCTCAAATATTTTCCCACCCAACATTTTTTATTTAGGACAAATATGTCCTTATCCTGCAATACAGACTGGGCGCCCCACCACAAAGTAATGGTGTAGCAGCCGACCACAATCGCAGGTGGGGGGTCAAACTAGCGACAGCGGATGCTCCAGGCTTATTAAAAGAGTTAGCAATAAATGTGCATGGGCTTAGGAACTGTGTCAGAGATAAATCAATTGCTGAAACAAAAACATAACAGAAAAGCAACAACAGAAATATTTTAAGGCTGGATATTAGGTGAGGCATGTTGAAGACCTGAATAGAGCACGAGCAAACAGCTATATGAAGGTATCCAGCTATGCTAAATGTCCAGCTTGCCTGAGGGATGGAAAAATCTCCAGTCCATAGGGGTAGCAAAAAATGTCAGTTGGAGTTGAATACCTGTCTCAAAATGTGAGGACAGGTGTGGGGTAGTGGATCATACCTTGTCAAAACAATGTGAGTTGATCACTGGAAAGATTGACTCAGCAGCATACCTGAAGGTAGGGACCAAGTAGGGTCCGGTACGACAAAATTGGAGAAAACAGCCGTTCCTGAGAACAACCTTCCTGAGGGACCAAGAAAATCATTAAACATCTCTTGCCATCTAAATTTATGTTGGGGGGATTTTTTGATGCACACATGATATCCTCTTTTACAAGAAAGTCCTTCATGCACATAATGATGTCCCTGGGGGGCTTGTCTGATGTGGGTTTAGGGTCAAAGAGCTCTGTGAATCCTGTCACAGGTGAATGCAGACAGAGGCTTGTCAGGCAGAAGATAATGGAAGATTTTTGAGACTTCAGGCATCAGGTCTGTGACTGATTCAGGAACACCACGCACCCTAATGTTATGGTGGCGATTTCTATTGTCCAGGTCCTCGCCCTGTGACTGCATAAAGGCAAAACTGTCTGCTAAGTTTTCATAGTTCTTTCTTAGGTCGTTGTGTGCCAGGAAAAGTTCATCGTGCTTTGTCTCATGGAGGTCTGTGTGGTTGCCTATACTGGCTGGCTCCTTGCTAAGAGTAGATCTGTGGAATTTCTGATCAGAAGTTGGATTTTTGAATACAAGTGGATGAGTTAAAAACCAGGATTTGCTGTTAGCTGCTTTTAACTGTTTGTGCTTGAAAGTGTTGAATTGTTTGTCTCATTTCTCTGACACTTTTTAAACAGCTTTCTTTTTTTCTTTCTGCTAATTAAGGGGAGTGTTTAATTGGTAACAGGTGAGTATATAAGTGTCTGTAAAAACTCCATAAGAGCTGGCTCCTTGCTAAGAGTAGATCTGTGGAATTTCTGATCAGAAGTTGGATTTTTGAATACAAGTGGATGAGTTAAAAACCAGGATTTGCTGTTAGCTGCTTTTAACTGTTTGTGCTTGAAAGTGTTGAATTGTTTGTCTCATTTCTCTGACACTTTTTAAACAGCTTTCTTTTTTTCTTTCTGCTAATTAAGGGGAGTGTTTAATTGGTAACAGGTGAGTATATAAGTGTCTGTAAAAACTCCATAAGAGCTGGCTCCTTGCTAAGAGTAGATCTGTGGAATTTCTGATCAGAAGTTGGATTTTTGAATACAAGTGGATGAGTTAAAAACCAGGATTTGCTGTTAGCTGCTTTTAACTGTTTGTGCTTGAAAGTGTTGAATTGTTTGTCTCATTTCTCTGACACTTTTTAAACAGCTTTCTTTTTTTCTTTCTGCTAATTAAGGGGAGTGTTTAATTGGTAACAGGTGAGTATATAAGTGTCTGTAAAAACTCCATAAGAGCTGGCTCCTTGCTAAGAGTAGATCTGTGGAATTTCTGATCAGAAGTGGGATTTTTGAATACAAGTGGATGAGTTAAAAACCAGGATTTGCTGTTAGCTGCTTTTAACTGTTTGTGCTTGAAAGTGTTGAATTGTTTGTCTCATTTCTCTGACACTTTTTAAACAGCTTTCTTTTTTTCTTTCTGCTAATTAAGGGGAGTGTTTAATTGGTAACAGGTGAGTATATAAGTGTCTGTAAAAACTCCATAAGAGCTGGCTCCTTGCTAAGAGTAGATCTGTGGAATTTCTGATCAGAAGTTGGATTTTTGAATACAAGTGGATGAGTTAAAAACCAGGATTTGCTGTTAGCTGCTTTTAACTGTTTGTGCTTGAAAGTGTTGAATTGTTTGTCTCATTTCTCTGACACTTTTTAAACAGCTTTCTTTTTTTCTTTCTGCTAATTAAGGGGAGTGTTTAATTGGTAACAGGTGAGTATATAAGTGTCTGTAAAAACTCCATAAGAGCTGGCTCCTTGCTAAGAGTAGATCTGTGGAATTTCTGATCAGAAGTGGGATTTTTGAATACAAGTGGATGAGTTAAAAACCAGGAGTTTAAAACAAGAGTTAAGACAGGAGTCTTCTAAAACTGTAAGTAACTTCTTAAAATTCCTACAAGTAATTGTATTGTAACTGGGAAATGAGTGCTAGCAGGGTTGAAGGGTTTGCTCAGTGCACAGTGTGTCACATGTATGCAAAATTGGTGCAACAGCTCCAAGATGGATACCGCTGTGACAGATGTGAGCAGGTTGCCCTTCTGGAAGCTCGTATTAGAGATCTGGAGGAGCAAGTTGCAACACTGGGTAGAAATGACAACCTTGAAAGGGGTCCTCTGCTCGCTGAGCAGGTGGTCAGTAAGGTTGATGTGGAGGGTGGAGGGGCAAGTCAGGATTATCAGATAGGGAGATGGGTTAATGTAGTTAGAGGGAGTGGAAGGGGCGTGCAGAAAGGGAAGGCCAGTCCTGTATTTGTGCATCAAAACAAATTTGCCAATTTGGGTGATGATGTGGAGGTGGCAAACACAGAGGTGGCAGCCCTAGATGTTACTGCTACCCCTAACAGCCAGGAGAGCAACCCATCTAGTAGAGGTGGGGAGGGGAGTGCAGGTAGGCCTAGACAGTTGGTGGTAATAGGGGATTCTATAATCAGAAGGACTGATAGAATAATTTGTCGCCAGGATCGCTTCAACCGAATGGTTTGCTGTCTCCCTGGTGCCAGGGTTCGGCATGTGGTGGACCGGGTGGATAAATTACTGGGAGGGGCTGGGCATGACCCAGCTGTCTTGGTCCACGTTGGAACCAATGACAGTATACATGGAAGGTGGAGGCTCCTTAAGAATCAATTTAAAGAACTAGGCTGCAAGATGAAGGGAAGGACCTCCAAGGTGATATTCTCTGAAATATTGCCTGTGCCATGCGCAACACGGGAAAGGCAGGGGGAGATTAGAGAGCTGAATGCATGGCTAAAGACCTGGTGTAGGAAGGAGGGATTTGGGTTTCTAGAGCACTGGGATGACTTTTCATTGGGGTGCAACCTATATGCTAAGGACGGTTTGCACTTGAATGGAAGGGGGTCTGCTGTGCTGGGGGAGAGGTTTATGGGAATGCTGGAGGAGTATTTAAACTAGGATTGAGGGGGGAGGGTGAACTAGAATTACATCGGGTACACAGGTCAGCTAGGGGTCAGACATTAATGGAGAGTGGAATGGGGATAGATGGGGGGAGGGTTATGGCAGGTGACAAGAAAGTTCCCATGTTGCAAACAGCCATTGGAAATAATAGTGCCATTTGTACTACTATAAATTATATGAAAAACACTAGAGAAAAATGTAACAATACATTTAAGTGTTTGTTCACCAATGCCAGAAGTCTGCCAAGCAAAACAGGTGAGTTGGAAGCTCTGGTGCATGAGGAGAGCTATGATGTAATCGGTATTGCTGAAACTTGGCTTCAATCCTCACATGACTGGGCTATTAATATTCCTGGCTATGCTCTCTTTCGGAAAGACAGGGTAAAAAGGAAAGGTGGAGGGGTCTGTCTCTATGTGAGAAGTGACCTCAAAGCAAGCGTGAAAGAGAACCTGGTTGATGGAGAGTGTGATGAGGCTGAAGCATTATGGGTGGAACTGCATACAGATGTGCGTAGTTCAAAATTAATCATTGGAGTTTGTTATAAACCACCCAATGTTAATGAGGAGGTGGAGACTCAGCTCCTTGCACAGATGGAAAGGGCTGCAAGGGCTGGGACGGTGATAATAATGGGGGATTTTAACTACCCAGACAATTGACTGGATTAATGGCACTTCTGGGACAGTTAAAGGACAACAATTTAAAAACCTATTGCAGGACAATTTTATGGTGCAGTTTATTGAGGCCCCAACTAGGAATGATGCTCTGTTGGACCTGATAATCTCAAACCATGCAGAGCTTATTACTAATGTTCAGATAAAGGAACACCTGGGTAGCAGTGATCATAACATGATTTCATTTAATGTTAACTATAAGCAAGAAATACATACAGGAAATATTAAAACACTAAATTTTAAGAGAGCAAATTTTCCAAGGATGAGGGCCGCTCTCCAGGACTTGGACTGGGAGGAACTATTGACACAGATGAACACAGAACAGAAATGGGAATTTTTCAAAAAGACTGTGTGGAACCTCACTGCAAAGTATGTTCCCATGGGCAATAAGTTTAAAAGGCTAAAAATAAAACCTATGTGGCTCACGGGCAAAGTTAAAAAAGCTATAAACAATAAGAAAGTAGCTTTTAAAAAATATAAAAATGAAGGAACACTAGTGTTGTTTAAATGTTACAAATAATATAACAGGATATGTAAAAAGGAAATCAAGGATGCAAAAATTCAAAATGAACGACAGATTGCAAAAGATAGTAGGACAAACCCCAAAAAATTCTTTAAATATATTAATAGTAAAAAGGTGAAGTCTGAGCATGTAGGCCCCTTACAAAATAATCTAGAGTGGGTGACTGGGGACAAAGAGAAGGCAAATTTATTAAATGCTTTCTTCAGCTCTGTGTATACAATGGAGCATGGGGGAGCTCATGTCCATAATGGGGGTGGGAGTGACACAGCCCCAAATCCACAATGGCTCAAAAGTGATATGGTCCAGAAATATTTAGACAGAATAAAGGTGGATAAAGCACCTGGACCTGATGGCATCCACCCACGGATCCTAGGTGAGTTGAGCTCTGTCATTTCAAAGCCACTGTATCTAATATTTAGGGACTCATTAATGACAGGAATAGTACCACTGGATTGGCGTAGAGCCAATGTGGTGCCTATATTTAAAAAGGGAACAAAGTCTTTACCAAGTAACTATAGACCTGTTAGTCTAACTTCTATAGTTGGGAAGATACTGGAACGTTTAATAAAAGACCATATGGATGAGTTCTTGCAGGAAAAAAACTATTTAAGCAGCAGACAACATGGATTCATGAAAGACAGAAGTTGTCAGACAAACCTGATTTCCTTTTATGAAGAGGTAAGTAAAACCCTGGACAGAGGAGTGGCTGTGGACGTGATATATTTGGATTTTGCAAAAGCGTTCGATACAGTTCCGCACACACGGCTCATGTGTAAGGTAAGGTCTACAGGATTGGATATATCAGTTTGTAAATGGATAGAAAATTGGCTGAAAGACAGAATTCAGAGAGTCGTGGTTAATGATTCTTACTCTGAATGGTCCAAGGTTATCAGTGGTGTACCCAAAGGTTCAGTGCTGGGACCCTTACTTTTCAATATATTTATAAATGATATTGGGTCTGGGATCAAAAGTAACATTTCTGTCTTTGCAGATGACACCAAGCTATGCAGTGGAATAACGTCCTTGCAGGATGTCGCCAATTTACAAGCCGACCTCAATGCTCTGTCTAATTGGGCGACTGAGTGGCAGATGAGGTTTAATGTTGATAAATGTAAAGTTATGCACTTGGGGGCTAAGAATATGCATGCATCATACATACTAGGGGGAGTACAACTGGGGGGATCTGTAGTGGAGAAGGATCTGGGGGTTTTAGTTGATCATAAGCTCAATAATGGCATGCAATGCCAAGCTGCGGTTTCCAAAGCGAGCAAAGTCCTTTCTTGTATTAAGAGAGGTATGGACTCCAGAGACAGAGATATAATTTTGCCCCTGTACAAATCATTAGTAAGACCTCATCTGGAATATGCAGTTCAGTTTTGGGCAAAAAGGATATCGGAGAACTGGAGAAAGTGCAGAGAAGAGCAACCAAACTGATAAGAGGCATGGAGGAGCTCAGCTATGAGGAAAGATTAGAAGAACTAAATCTATTCACTCTTGAGAAGAGGAGAATTAGGGGGGATATGATCAACATGTACAAATATATAAGAGGTCCATACAGTGTACTTGGTGTTGAGTTATTCACTTTACGGTCAACACTGAGGACAAGGGGGCACTCTTTACGTCTAGAGGAAAAGAGATTTCACCTCCAAATACGGAAAGGTTTTTTCACAGTAAGAGCTGTGAAAATGTGGAACAGACTCCCTCCAGAGGTGGTTCTGGCCAGCTCAGTAGATTGCTTTAAGAAAGGCCTGGATTCTTTCCTAAATGTACATAAAATAACTGAGTACTAAGATTTGTAGGTAAAGTTGATCCAGGGTAAATCCGATTGCCTCTCGGGGGATCAGGAAGGAATTTTTTCCCCTGCTGTAGAAAATTGGATCATGCTCTGCTGGGGTTTTTTGCCTTCCTCTGGATCAACTGTGGGTATGGAGTTGGGTGTATGGGATTGTATTGTGTTTTTTATTTTGTTTGTTTATTTTTTTTGTGGTTGAACTGGATGGACTTGTGTCTTTTTTCAACCTGACTAACTATGTAACTATGTAACTATGTAACTATGTAATCTCATGTGAGATTGCCAGTATGATCTCTATTTCCTAAATTGCCCAGTATTTCCACATCCGCGATCGGGTCTATGTTGTTTGTTCTCAGTAGGTCTAGTAATACATTATCTCTTGTTGGTGCATTCACTAACTGACCCACAAAATTATCCTGCAAGATATTTAGGACATAAGCCAGCAGTAGGTGACACCGCTTTAGAAGACGTTAAGTACGAAACGCGTAAGGCGGAGTTACGCACTTACGTCTTATCCGGGTACTGCCAGCTGGAGCGCAGTTGAAGCGCACGCTGCGGTTTCCAACTTGGCTGTTACACTGTGCCCATTGTTTTTATTTTTGGTTACTTCCTGGAAACAGGCAGCGGCTATAAATATATTTGCTAGTGCAACATCAAAAACCCCTAGATTTACACCGAAAAACTACAACCAGATCTTCTTAGTCTCAGGCTCTAAGAAAAAAAAGGGAGTTCTCACAGTTATCTGGGACTCCCTTCAATTCAAGCTACATCAGTCTATAACAGACTGATCTGTGACATCAACCGTACCACCTACACCTTGGTCAACATCTATGGCCCAAATAAAAAACTATGTTTCTTCAAATTACTACACAAGAAAGTACAGCAAATCCAGAAAGGAAAAGTTATCATGGGCGCGACTTCAATATGATTGGCAACCCTGACTTGGATGCCACCCCATCGACCCGTCACCGCCGAGCTACACTGAATCCTTTTCTCCAGACACATGAACTATTGGATGTGTGGAGATGCCAACACAGATCAGAGATCTTTTTTCCCTATCCCAATTATCATACTTCTGTATTGACTTCTTCATCGTTGATAAATTCACATTTCAGGAGGTGACGGAGTCCATAATAGGTACTATTTTCTGGTCTGACCATGCAACTGTCTCCATAACTATAGGAGACCGACGCTCAGGTCTACCCTGTCTATGGAGACTCAATGCTTCCCTCCTGACATATCCCGGCAACCTCCAAAAAAATATTGCTGAACACTACTCCTTTTTCAAACTTAATAACCATCCTGAAACTGATCGGTTTGTACTGTGGTCCACGTATAAAGCCTACATTCATGGGATCCTCATTAGGCCACAGAGCAGAGCTAAAAACCAGAGGTCTCAAATTGCCCAACTCGAGAACCAAAACAAACAAGCTCCCTCACATAAGTTAGCTAATGAACTCCTTGAATGAAGCAAACACTCCGCTCACTCTTCTTCTAAAAATATGAGAATAATCACAAACTAGGTAAAGCCAACTACTACACCTTGGGTATTAAAGCAGGGGCCCTACTGGCTAGACAGGTTAAAGCTCAATGCACTTAATGTAAAATAGCATCTCTCCAAGCAGCTCCTAACCAACCCACAGGATATAGAGGACGCATTTAGAGATTATTACTCCTCACTTTACAACTTGTCCAATGACCCAACCACACCCCAACCAACAGTTTGAACGACCCAAAATTTCTTAACATCACTTGATCTCCCTTCCGTTATTCCTGTTCACCTAGAGCAGTGATGGCGAACCTTTTTGAGCCCGAGTGCCCAAACCACAACACAAAACCAATGTATTAATTTCAAAGTGCCAACATATACAGAATTTGATGAGCGTATGCTGTGATGTCTGGGGGTGAACATAAGACACATCAGAAATCATTGTGTATTCACTATGTAGTCAGTGTTTTGTACAAGAAAATCTAAAACTAGAACACGTTTTGACAAAAGTTTTTTTTTTTTGGAAGTTGTCCTAGCATTGTGCAATCAAATTCCAGTGTCACTAATTATTCTACTAACTATACATTAATATTCAATACACTCTAGTTGCATCACAGGTGCACTTTAAATTACTAGTTGTTTAGTAGAAGCATTGGCTGGATGATAAAGAAATCCTGTTACAGGTGGTGACATGCAACCAGCCACTCTCCAGCTGCAGCAGAACTTCCCAGTCCCCCCATGCCCTGCCGGCACACATTATGCACTCTTTGGTTGTTAAGGCATGTTGAGATCTGTAGTTCTACGCCAGCTGAAGACATACTGGTTGCCCTGCATTGCTGTAGCAGAAGACTACTTATAAAATCTCTCATTCCTGACTATGTTCATAGTTCTCAATGTCCAGGAAGCATCCTTCTGAACGTGAACACTCAAGGACAACTGTAACAATGCTTTACCAATAGTTCACTCACAATGCCTGTGCAGTTCATTGCATGTCAAATGCAAATTCCCAGCAGCAGCTTTACACCTCTGAATAATACCAGTGATTCAGTGATTCTGGACTGTCTGTCATGTGACTCTGGTGTAATAAAATACAGGGGGATGGCAGGGACAAAAACCATATGTAGTTACATCTCATTGTACTGCAGTGGTCTCTGCAAAATCTAGGAGGCATTCCCAGCCAGATAAACCTGAATAGCCAACACAAAGCATGAGACATCTGCAGCTTTCATTTATTCTCTCTTCATATACAACGGAAAATGCTTCTCTGACAGCTTTGATAGAGAGTTAGGCCCCATACACACGAGAGGATTTATCCGCAGATACGGTCCAGCGGACCGTTTCCACGGATAAATCCTCTCAAAGATTTCCGCAGATTTCTATGCGATGGAGTGTACACACCATCGCATTGAAATCCCCGCGGAAATCCTCTGCCGATGACGTGTCGCGCCGTCGCCGCGATTATGACGCGGCGACGGGCGCGACGCTGTCATATAAGGAATTCCACGCATGCGTCAAAACATTACGACGCGTGCGGGGAATCCCTTTGGACGAATGGATCCGGTAAGTCTGTACAGACGAGCGGATCCATCCGTTGGAATGGATTCCAGCAGATGGATTTGTTGTGCAGCACAGCAAATATTCGATCTGCTGAAATCCATCCCAGAGGAGATTTCTCCGCGGAAAAAGATCCGCTGGCGTGTACACACCATAGGATCTATCCGCAGAAACCCATTTGCTGGGATTTATCTGCGGATGGATTCTATCGTGTGTATGGGGCCTTAGGCTCCATGCACACTGGGCTTAAAAAAAGTCTGTTCTTTTTGGAGTAAAAAACGTCAATATAGAGCATTTTTTGTACAAAGTTTAGACGAGTTTAGGAGAGTTTTACGTTTTTTCTTCCAGTGAGCTCCAATCAGAAACGCGAATGAGAAGTTTTTTTTTTCCTGCTTTAAACGTTGTTCTCAAAAATATGCCTGTAAACGTCTTAATGTGTATGGACACATAGGATAACATTGAGTTGCTTCTACAGGCAGAACAAAAAACTCCTGTAGAAGCAACATTTTTTTATTCCAGTGTGCATGGAGCCTTACACAGGCAGCATATACACAACATTATTCTGACCTAGAATAATTTGTTTTTATTTGAAGAGGCACAGAAGAATTGTGTACACAACTAAACACATTACTTCCCCACACAGCATGTACACTTACTTTAACAGTGTCAGCGATTGCCACAGCACTCCAACAACACATGCATCAGCCGACTCAGTTCCCGGGCACTAGAACGACCTGTGATTGGGCATCTTCAGTAGGCACCATCACGGCCCCCCATTGGCTCAATCCCCACCACCTGTTCTGTCTGCCATCCAACACGGAGCAGCTCTTCATTCTTGTCCACACCCATTCTAGACACGGCCCCCCATTGGCTCAATCCCCACCACATGTTCTACCTGCCATCAGACCCGGAGTAACCCTTCATCTCGTCCACGCCCATCCTAGACACATCACCCTTGAACCCAGAGACTTGTGGGAAATGTAGTTCTATGTGGGGGGGAGCTGTGGATGAGATACACCTCCGTACATGATTTACAGGATTTTCTCACGTGCCCACAGAGAGGGCTCGGCATGCCGACTGTGGCACGCGTGCCATAGGTTCACTATCACTGACCTAGAGCTACTTTCTTAACCCTTCACAGACAAGGAAATCATTCAAGCTATCAAACCCCTTCTTCTACACAAATCCCCTGGTGAAGATGGCTACACTAACAAATGTTATAAACAATTTGCTGACCTTGTCTTACCCCACCTGACTTATCTCTTCAATTATGCTGCCACCTCTGGTTCTCTGCCGATAGATATGTCACACTCAAATATTACCACTCTCCCCAAACTGGAGAAAGATCCTACCTCACGGATTAACTATAGACTGATATCGCTCCTTAACACAAATGTAAAAATATTTGCTAAAGTCATTGCCTCTAGGTTGTTGAAATAACGACAGTAAGGATAGGGGAAGGGGCGGGGAAAGGACGGTGGGACTTTCAAATGAAACAAAACACTAGGGCAGGATGAGTCAATCAATGAAGTAAACAAAGCATTTAATAGTATCATCATTGAGTATAGTACATGAAAAGACATTCATAATACATCCATAAGACAATACCAGGTAAAGTATACAATGATTGGTAAATCATAACGAACATAGTAAAATATGGTTGCGTAAAAAGCATATTACCCATGATTCGCAAAAATGTCACAGGTGACTCAGATGTTGAACTTATTAAAATAGTACAATAAAATAAAATTGATATGAGACTCAAACTTTTTAAAAATGACCCATGATAACTTTGTGATTGCTATAATATGACATCAATTGATAAAGAGGCTCGACGCGTTTCATGGAGTAATATCCACTCATCAGGAGCAGTAATTGGGTTCATCTATAATGAGTAAATACATTAATTAGTTATGGTTAATGGTAATCAATCAAAATAGGCAGAGAGGGAGCATAAAAATGTCTAATCCTGACACTCATACCTGTAATTGTAATAGGAAGTAAAAAAGGTAGATGTTATTGTATAGGATGAGAGGCACCAGGGGACAGTATACAAGCCAACCGGGAGCTGAGGCGGTAATGACATGGCGGCAGGGCAATCCATAAAGGAGTTCAACAAGGTAGCCCTTTCACTGGTAAACCAATAGGTAAGAGCCCATAGGGCATCTGTAAAAAATATAGAAATAATACTCATATACAGTGAAGGCAGTGAACTGCTGTTTGAAGAAAGAAGTAAGGGAAAAAATAAGTGAACTAGATGAATAAAAAAAGCGAAAAAGAGAAAAATGAGATGATAGCCCTATAAAGGTGTGTGTGGTAAGAACTCCCAAGATAAGGCTGAATAGCCATAAATAACAGTGTAGAACTTGGTGGTTAGAACCTAAATGTGAAAGATGGCCCGTCTGCTGGTAAGCCGGCAATAAAAAAGTCCACGGGACAACTGTGTGGCAGGTATGAATGTATAAGATCATATCATAGATAGTCTAGTGATATGAACAAGGTGATCAAAATTAAAAAAAATATGAAATAAAGGATAAGAATTGAAAAGTGAATGACATTATTAGATGGAAAGAGCCTGAGTAGCCGCCCAGTGAAAAGAATAGAACCCCAAAAACAAACACACAAGGGCAGAAGTTAGGAAGGTATGAAAACCTACAAAGACTTACCAAAAGTGATGAGATACAGTGTGACTTAAAGAAGAGTGTGTGTGAGTCGTCCGCCAGCACAGTCCCGCCAACGTCACGCAATAGCATGCAATGAGGGAGGACAAATGCGACCGCACACAGGCAGCCAGTGCCTATAAATGGGCGCACAGTGTCTCCGTCATGTCTTTCATGTACTATACTCAATGATGATACTATTAAATGCTTTGTTTACTTCATTGATTGACTCATCCTGCCCTAGTGTTTTGTTTCATTTGAAAGTCCCACCGTCCTTTCCCCGCCCCTTCCCCTATCCTTACTGTCACTGTTTACTCAAATATTTAGGGATGGAGACCGGTGTACTGTATGGTCATGGTCTCATGACAAAGTCCCAACCATTGCTTCTTTCATAGGTTGTTGAAATGTTTACCCTTCTTGGTGCATCCAGACCAAGTTGGCTTCATACCTGACAGACAGGCTCCAGATGCAACAAGAAGGGTCATTAACTTTGTTCACCAAATTACCCAAGCACGAACACCTTCTCTGCTTCTGTTCCTAGACACAGAGGAGGCATTCGATAGAGTGCACTGGGGATTTTTGAAGGCAGTACTGACCAAATTTGGCTTTATACTATAACCCGTCAGCCAGAGTACTGACGGACGGAACTGTATCTAAGCCTTTTGGGATCTCCAATGCACCCGTCTGGGACCACTGGTAGTAAAGATTAGAGGAGATGAACGTATCTCAGGCATTCAATGTAATGACTCAGACCATAAAATAAGTCTCTTTTCTGATGATGTTATACTCCTGATTACCAACACAACACAATCTTATGTTTGTCAGCAACAGTAGACATTCTCAACCAATTTAGTCTGGCCTCCTTCGACAAACTTAACTCCTCTAAATCTTTGATCCTCTCCTAGACAACAATCTCTTCTAAACGAGAGTCTTCCTTTTACCTGGTCCAACCATTCTATCCCATATCTGGGGATAAAACTGGCTTCATCACTACGCCCCCTATATGATTTTAACTATTGTACCTTCCAGAATCAACTTCCCCTATTGCTAAATCAAATGTGCATAAATGGCCTTTTCACTATAGGAAAATAAATATTTTGTAGTTTAACTCTTCAGGGTGTGTAGAAATCTTTTTTATTTTTTTATTTTTCTGTTTGTTGGCTCACTATAGGAAAGATTGCCTCCCTTAAGATGATCATCTTGTCCAAACTCCTTTACTTATTCCGCACAGTAACGATTCATATTCCCGAAGATAGGAGAAAAAGGAAAAACCTTAGGCCCCGTACACACCAGAGGATATCCGCTGGAAACGGTCCGCCGGACCGTTTCCAGCGGATACATCCTCTGGCGGATTTGGATCTGATGGCTGTACACACCATCAGATCGAAATCCGTGCGGAATACATCCACGGTGACATGTCGCGCAATCGCCGCGACGATGACGCGGCGACGTGCGCGACGCTGGAAGGTAACTACTTCCACGCATGCATCAAATCATTACGACGCATGCGAGGGAGGGGAGCGGACGGATTGATCCGGTGAGTCTGTACAGATGACCGGATCAATCCGCTGGACACGATTCAAGCGGATAGATTTCTTAGCATGCTAAGAAATTTCTATCCGCTTGAAATCGATCGGCTGGACGAATCTCCGCGGAAAAATATCCGCTAGGCCGTACAGACGACCGGATTTGTCCGCTGGAACTGATCCGCGGATCAATCCCAGCAGATAGATCCGGTCGTCTGTACGAGGCCTAAAAGTCAATATAGACCACATAAATTATATAAAAATATAAACTTTATTTGTACAATACAATAAAAAGGATTTGCAAAAAGCAAAAACATGGAGCTTAAAAAACATATATTTACATGTGTAAAATGTAGATAACATGGACAACACACTATGAAAGTTAATTGTTACACCATATCAGATGAGTGAGCCCCTTTGCGTCAAGCCTTTCGCTGGTTCGCTTTATCAAGACACACGCAGGGATAGTTTGAGAAAAACAGGTCTTACTGTATTAAAACAGACATACATCATATTTACATACATTATATCAACACATATGTAAAGTATAACTTAGCACTTGAACTCATAGGCAGTATAATCAGCTGGGTCTATATTCACCTTGTCTGAGCCAAAACACACACGTATAGAAAGAGATCTCCTTCGGTGGGCATCGGGGAAACAGGACAAGCCAGATGGTGTGATTAGTATTCCTCAAACCTTCTTTAACTCATTACAAAAATAGATCTCTAGATTTATCTGGGGTGCAAAGCCGCCCAGATGTGCCCATTACATCTTAGTAAGACATCGTAGCCGAGGGGGAATGGGTCTCCCCCACATCCGCACCTACTACTTTGCCTCCATCCTAGACCAGTTATATTATTGTTGGCATCCAACTTCCAGTAAGGCCTGGTCAACCATGGAATCCTCAACCTTCCAGTCCGGCAACCTACTAGACAACCTCCTACTCACCTCTGTGGATGTTCCCTCCACTACAGTGAATGTACCCCCATCCATCATGGCTTCGCTGGTAGTCTGGAAAAAATGTACTCACCACATACCCTTAGACCATCCATTTCATACCATTCCAATGCCCCCCGCAAGCCCTAACTTCACAGCTGACAGACCTTAAGATAGAAGACTAGCACTCGCACACAAATTAAAACCCTACCCGACCTTTGCGCTAATGACTCCCTAAAAACGTTTAGGGATCTCCACAGCAAATTCTGGCTCCCAAACTCTGATTCCTACACATATATGGGGATCTCTCATTTTCTTAAAGTATCTAAGACCCTTTCTGTGGTCAAAATTCCTGAACTACTACACCAATTCTATGCCCACACTGTATATCCCAAACATGGTATCTCTACAACACGGTATCTCTATCTCTACGATTTACACAGTGACAACCACCCCTACTCTCAAATCACCACCCTCTCAAAATGGCCTGAAGAACTAAATAGTAGTGCTACCCCTAACATGTGGTCATGTGCCTTCAGACTCACCTATACGACCTCCCACTGTTCCAACCATTGGGAATGATATAAAAAAACTCTACAAGATGGTACCTGACACCCTACTGTCTTTAGAAAATCTACCCAGGACATCCTGTGACCTGCTAAAGGTCTTGTGGAAGCAACGGTACTATGCCATTATTTATTTATTTTATTTTTGTTTTAATAAAGTTTCCAATTAAAAATACAGATTCACTTTTATAATATACATAATATAGTGTGTATATATAGAAAAAATATTCCCCGGGGGGGGGGCCTGGGGGAGCCTCTCCTGTATGCTCCCCCCAGGACTCCCCCCTGATTTTTCATCCACCAGCCATACCCGAGTCTGGCTGCTTTACTGTTTGGGCTTACGTTTGGACAGGTTTTTCTGCCCAGCCCATGCACTGGTGTGTCACACCAGTCTGACACTTGTGGCGTCCAAAGTCAGAACTGCCTGGAAGGAATCTCACATTTTTTCTGCTTACCAGCAGACTGTATTCTTGGTTAATTTACCTTGCTGTTCTACTATGATTTCAAGCTTTTCTGGCATTTTGGGTCAGATACACACTGCTAGTGTGCTGGTATCCTGGTCCCTGTTTCATTACCAAACACGACCTGCCTACCTCCATGCTCCTGAGGAAGCGTTTCATTATGCGTAACATGTAGAGCAAGATAAAAATCCTGCATTTTGGATCCCTGTTTCAAGGCTATACACCCCATATATATCATCATTGTTTCTTTGTTATGTATTTCTATTAATTTGAGTATACCTATACTACTGTAACATTGTGGAAGTGTAATTTTAGTACTTGTCAGGGCTACATTCTGACGATTAATTTATTGTGATTAGGGATGAGCTTCGAGTTCGAGTCGAACTCATGTTGCCTGTTCGCCTGCAAATTCGAAAAGCCGCGGAACACCCTTTTAAAGTCTATGGGAGAAATCTAAAGTGTTAATTTTAAAGGCTAATATGCAATTTATTGTCCTAAAAAGTGTTTGGGGACCTGGGTCCTGTCCCAGGAAACATGTATCAATGCAAAAAAAAGAAAGACCGGGCTTTCCCAGTGACGTACGAGGGTGCGTCAGAGGGGGCGGGGTCACGTGACGGGTGGCCGCTTCCCCTATATAAGAAATGTCACAGCTCCAGCGCGTCATTCCGCTGGGCTGTGTCCAGCGGAGAGTGGAGCTCGCCTGCTGTGCTCTTCTGGACGGATGGATCTTCTCATCGCTGGACTGGACCGATGATCACCCGTCCGTCGCTGGAGAGATCATCTGTCGCAGGATAGAAGACAACGTTGGAGCGAGGCCTGGGCCGAGAGTGGATTCACATCGCTGGATTGTTTTTTTTTTTTTATTAAAAAAATGATTATTTTCTACGGTGTCTGTGTGTTTTTTTTAAACTATTTACACTTCCTTCGTGAAATGGTAGAGGTACAGTGTACCCCATTACCAATTCACATAGGGGGGGCCAGGATCTGGGGATCCACCTTTGTTAAAGGGGTCTACCAGATTCTGATAAGCCCCCCGCCTGCAGACCCCCACAACCACCGGGCAAGGGTTGTGGGGATGAGGCCCTTTTCCCCATCAACATGGGGACATACTCCCCATGTTGAGGGCATGTGGCCTGGTGCGGTTTAGGAGAGGGGGGGCCGCACTCTGTCCCCCCCTCTTTTCTGCGGCCGTCCAGGTTAACGTGCTCGGATAAGGGTCTGGTGTGGATTTTTGGGGGAACTCCACGCCATTTTTTTTTTAAATTTGGGGTGGAGTTCCCCTCAAAATCCACACCAGACCTGAAGGGTCTGGTATGGATATTTGGGGGGAACCCCACGTCATTTTTTTTTAAATTGACGGCGGGGTTCCCCTTAATATCCATATCAGACCTGAAGGGCCTGTTAATGGAATTTGGGGGGACCCCCAGCTTTTTTATTTTTATTTTTTATGAATGAATCATCTCTGTAATTGCCAGAGCCGACAATTCATTAGAGCCGCAAAGCCGGTTTTAAATGCCTTTTTTCCTTTCAGAAATGACACTTTGTGCAGGGACAGTTCTATGTACGGGAAACATGCGCTTTTTCACATGCTGATTTTACACCCCCCCCTAGGTACGAAATTTAAAGTAATATTACACTTTTATTGTTTCACTTTTAGCATTATTAAATTCACTGCTCCTGAAAAAACTGCAGTTTTTAAAACTTTTTTTTGCATTGATACATGTTTCCTGGGACAGGACCCAGGTCCCCAAACACTTTTTAGGATAATAACTTGCATATTAGCCTTTAAAATTAACACTTTAGATTTCAAATGTTCGAGTCCCATAGATTTTAACGGGGTTCTAAAGTTCACACGAACATTTGGTGTGTTCGCAAGTTCTGATGCGAACCGAACAGGGGGGTGTTCGGCTCATCCTTAATTGTGATCTATGAATGTATATCCTTTTATATCATTTTCTATAAATAAATACCTACAGATTTTTATAGTTAATACCTGTGTGCCGTTTAAAGTCCAAGTGTCTAGCTTAAAATTAGTATTCATTTTCAAACATATCGGGATGTTGGCACATGTATACATTAATTCATCCACAGTGTTACCCTGTGAGGATGTATGTATAAGCAAGAATTTTTCAAATAAGTTTGCAGTATAGATTGAAAATCTGTTTCCAAAACAGCATGTATCTGGTAAAACGTGATTGAAGTGATATAAGATAGATGACGTGGCGTAACATTTAAGGGCAGGATATACCCGAAAAGGACGGAAGTGACGCAGAACGCGAATACAATCATCATTGTTTGGCACACGATCCTTAATTTTTATGTAAGAGCATTACCATTTTATTAAATCTTTATTTTAAACTTCATCATGCTATGGGAGGCTTCTTCTTTATGCTTCTACCCTCAGGTTGAGATATATAAATATATAATGTGTCACCGGCGCAGAAAGAAATACCGTTATAAACTAAAGATTTGCTGCAGTACTGTGCACGCCTCAAATAAGAAGTATGAGAAATAAAAGCAAATCTTGCTGCCTGCCATCCACTGGTCACTGTTGTGTTGCTCCTGTACAGGGGAGGAGCCTCTCATGTGTTGCCGTCCTAGAAGGTTTCGTAGAAACACCGTTATCTGTATTTTCTTGTGGGAGCAATCATGCAGAAACAAAATACAGCGTTTTGAAAATTGATCAGACTGAACCTAGAGACCTGGTAATTAAGTCTACGTTGGCTTGTCTGGAATATCTAGGTCTGTGTCATGGAGCTGTAGTGATTACGCTATAACCCTGAAGAAGAGTCAATAGAAGGGCTGGATGGTAATAATTAAGGTACCACCAGAACCCTTATTAATGCATGGGAGGAGGAGGATTACGTACTGGCTGTAAGGAGAGGAGAAATCTACCCTATTATTTGACTCAATCTATATATCTAGGTTTGGTGAGTGTTCATTTCAGAAGTTGGTGGCGGTGGCTTGTTTTGGTGGAAGAATTACCACATTTTTTCCATTCACAATAAGGAGCACCACGACTATTGGACTTTTTACTTGAATTCAATTCTATTTGAACTGAAGTTTTAATTTTCATATTTTTTGTTTTTTTCCAGACACTTTATAAGTTTGCTATTTAATATTGCATATTGGTTTATTTATTTATAGTGGGTTTTCTCGCATGGGGTTTGGGTTTTTAGCACTTTGTTTGTTTTTTGGAATAACAATATTGGGTTTACTATTATTAGGATTGGCGCAGTAACACATTTTGCTTTTATGTTGAGATACTGTATGAAATTGCCATTATTTTAACTTGTATAGCTGACTGGAAATATTCTAAGTCTAACTATAAATCATGGTTTAAATTAGAATCTGATCATTGTCAAGCTGACCTATCCACGATACCTTGGATACCCCTCACTTACAGAGTGTTCACCACCTCCACCTCTCCTTTAATGCTATCCTCCCTATCAATTTGGGATATGTAACTGTTAGAACAAAGTTCTCCTGCTGGTGGCACTGTGGTGCTCTAGGCTGTTTGCCACAGTTCTAGTGTCTACCAGCAGGTGTCTCCTAACGGCCAGCAGGCCCCAGTAACAAGTTCAGCTGCTAGCAGAACATATAATGCTTCTTCTATTAGCACGAGGTGCATCAGTGTTTTAAATGCCATCCTTGCTGCCAGGTCCTGCTTCTGAGCTAGCCTTTCACTGTACCCTGCTGCTTACTCCTGCTCCATGTTCCTCTACCCAGTCCTAACCCCCCCTTCCTTGCATCTCTGGAATTCCCTGTTACCATTGTCCCTAATTTTGTGTACATTTTGTATATAGTTAGTTGTTAGGTCTCTTGGCACTGGGGTTTGTGCATGTTTACTGGTTGCTGGTGTGTGTTTGTTTCACTGTATATAAATTTCACTTTAAAGATATATACATTGTTTGGTCCCAGTTTTCTTGTGTAGCTACATCTCCTGTGCAGACTCCTGACAGTTGCACATACGCCATGGCTGGCATTTCAGCTCACCTTTAAAGCCTTGCACTGCCAATCCTTCTTTTTGCCTGGGCTCCTAGATGCTGGCTTCAAAATTTGGTTTCTGGATGTCTCACCACAGCTACACCACCTTCTTCAGAACTCAACAGTGAAACCTTTACAGAGTGTGGCCCCTTTTTTACAAAGCTTTTTAGTTAATTTGCAGTACATTTTTCACATGGCAAATGTGCATATGCTACCTTCGATTGGAGAACCATTATAAATAATGGCAACAGAAGAGAGATGTACTGTAATCATTGTTTGCATCAGTTTGTAGCGTAAACTTTAGAGGCACGGTAGAGTTTTTATTTCTACTGAGCTATTCTGTTTGGTGGAAATATTTAAACATATTTTTAGAGATTATAGGTATGTACAACTATATATAACTAATGCCGCCCACACACGATCGTTTTTAATGTCATGGAAAAAAAAAACGTAGCTTTTCTCGACGTGATTCTTGTCAAGCCTGCCTTGCATACACACGATCGAAAAATGCTCTGGAGCTTACACACGGTCATTTTAAATGACCAATTTTAAAAATTGCATTTTTCTCCTCATGAAAAATGGTCGTGTGTACACGGCATAAGTTTCATTGCACTCATAACTTACACTTAGTGAACACATGCAGCCAAAGTAAAATCTGACAGTGTCTCTTTACTGGACTTTCTACGTTTTATCTTCACAAAGAAAAATATCCCGCTCTTCACAATCACACTTTATTATTATTGTCATAATTTTTTGACAGCACCTATATTGTGAGCAACTATTTATAAGGCTGAAGCACACGAGGAGCAAAATTAGAACCAAAGGGCCAGATTCACAGAGCGAGTACGCCGGTGTATCTACTGATCCGCCGACGTACTTTCAAATTTGCTGCGTCGTATCTTTATTTTGAATCCTCAAACCAAGATACAACGGCTTCTGGCTTCGATCCGACAGGCGTACGGCTTCGTACGCCTTCGGATCGTAGGTGCAATACTTCGGCGCCCACTGGGTGGAGTTCGTGTCGTTTTCCGCGTCGGGTATGCTAATTAGCTTTTTCCGTCGATCCACGAAGGTACGCGCGGCCGTTGCATTTTCTTACGTCATCGCTAGTCGGCTTTCCCCTGCATATAGTTAAAGCTGCTATTTTGCGGCGTATAGATAGACTTGCCATGTTAAGTATGGCCGTCGTTCCCGCGTCGAAATTTGATTTATTTTTTTTGGGCGTAAGTCGTCCGTGAATAGTAAAGGACGTAACTCACATCTAAGTTCAAAAAGATGCGACGTCATTTCGCGCAAAGCACGGCGGGAAATTTCAAAACGGAGCATGCGCAGTTCATTCGGCGCGGGGACGCGCTTCATTTAAATGAATCACGCCCCCTACCTGCCGATTTCAATTCTGCCACCAGAAATACACTACGCCGCCGTAACTTACGGCGCAAAATCGTTGAGGATTTGACTTAAAGCCAGGTAAGATACGGCGGCGTAGTGTATTTCTGATACGCTGCGCCTGTGCATTTGTATGTGAATCTGGCCCAAAATATCTGATGAGCACCTTGGGCTTCATCCATCGAACCAGATATGAATGCATTACCTTATCAAAAACAGTGTCAAACATTGCACAAGTTATATGTTGCCCTCTTTTAATTTTATAATAAAAAAATTACATTAAAAAATTAAGTTTTATTACTCTTTATTACAATATCTATTTTAGTAATCGTTAACTTGTGGTCTTCCTGACTTTTTCTGCTCATCAGCTATCCTTGTTGTTAGTGTATTTTATGTGTGGCCCAAGACAATTCCAAGACACCTCTTCTTCCAACGTGGTCCGGGAATGTCAAAAGGTTGGACATCCCTACTCTATGAAAATCCTTTCTTCAAGGTACATCTTTGTCCTTTCAGCTCAGTCCCTATGAAATGTATCAAAAAGAAAATGGTTTAGTGAATCAATTTTCTAATAAAATCAATAGAGCATACATTTTACTTACAAGCAAAGGTCATTCACAACTTTCAACCCCTATTTAACCAAGCACGTAGAACACTCACCTGCATGAATTGAACCACAAGAACATGCCTAAGTCAATAATGCATTACATATAATGTTCATTCATAAAATGCTCAATTATGTAAATAGGTAGATAAAACCGACTAGAAATATATAACCCAGGGGCATGGCCAAACTAGGCATGTGAGCATACAAGTCTCACGGAGCTCCCGCACTGTAATCTGTCAGTGATCCTCTTTCTGGCTGTTTCAGGGTCTGAAACCAGCATCACTAGCTGCAGCTTGTGGTCAGGAATCTAGTGGTGCCCTGTGCTAAAAGAACCTCCTATGATCCGCAAGAATAAAGAAGAAGCAGCGGCCCAGGACATCAAACATGGCATGGCTGCAGCCCTGCCTCAGCGAACCATGAGGGGAGCAGACAAGTCTCGGGACCCAGCAGAAAAACGGAAGCTCAACCACCCTGTAGGCAAGGATAACCCTGGAGACATATTATACTATACTAAAAAGCTGTCTGAGCTACAGGGGCAAGCAGCAGCTGAGGAGTATACAGACCCCATAGAAGCACAGCCTGAGACTGCGTCAGAGCATGGAGCTGAGGCAGACACTGTGGTTTTTCCAGATTCTGAACAAGTACTATTCCATGAGGAATGTCCAGAGGGGGAGGAAGAGCCTACAATAAGCCAGATTCTGAAAGCAGTATAGAATTGCAAAGCTTTGGTAAACACAGTGAAATACCGCTTGGGAGACTTGACCAAGGAAGTGGCCCTCCAGCTGCATAAGCAACTTGGAGGACAAGCTTTGTCCCCTGATTGTTGAATCTTGCTCCACTGCCCGCCTAACTCATGAAAACAATGATAAGGCTGATGACATTGAAAATAGATTGAGACGCAATAACGTTGGCATAGTGGGGTTGCCGTAGAAGTTGAAAGGCCGAGGCCCCACTGAGTTTGTTGAAAATTGACTTCTGGACACCTTTGATAAAGATGCCTTTATGCCTCTGTTTATGGTGGAGAGTGTACACCTAGTTCCTACCAGAGCTCTACCAGGTAATGTCCCCAGACTGATGCTCACTCATTTTCTTCACTACCATGACAGGGAAATAGTGCTCCACATTGGGAGAGAAAAGCCTGACATTAAATACAATGGGATGAAGGTTTAGTTTTACCCTGACTTCTCAACTAAAGTACAACGACAACAGGCCATGTTTATAGATGTCAAGCAATGACTGAGATGCATGAGGTTAACATATGCTATGCTCTACCCAGCATGTTTGCGAGTTACTGCCGAGGGTCGTGCACACTTATTTCCTACAGCTGCAAAAGCAGCGGCCTGGTTGGATGTGCATGAGCCTTCACTACAGATCTAACCCCAGGAGGACGTTGATTCATGAAGGCTGTTACCGCTATGGTGCTAAGTATCTAACAGGAATTTCCGTTCTGTAAGTTCACTCTGGCCGGGGACCAGTTCATTCTGTTCCAGGTTTTACTTTGCTCCTCAAGTGTTTTTCTTTCATGAGTACGTATAAGTGTTTTCTGCCATGCTTATGCTGCATATGGCAGTTCATGCTCTATGCAGCATGATCTGTGGTTCAAATATCACCCTGCTATCATTGGGTTGCAGGAAAAGCATCTTACAGGGGACTCTGAGTGTTACCTGAGATATTTCTGGGTAGGTTGGGCGTCCTACTCTACTCACTATCCTACTCCAGGAGGGTGAGTGTACTGGTACACACACACGGGTCCCTAGACTTCCAGGAATTTCAGTCCAATGTTGAAAATGAGGGCTGCTTTGTATTTATACATTGTAAACTGTATACTGTCTGTATAATAGCAATGATTTATATTCCTCCTCCATTCTCCTCCTCCATGCTAAGGGAACTGGTGTCCTTTACACTAGCCAAGTAATGGGTGTAATGGGTGATTTTAATGGCATCCTAATTCCTAAACCCCAGGTTGGACAAACATCCCCCGTCCCCCTTAATTACCTCCACTAAAGGCATGTTTTTCTCCCGCTTCCTTGCAGAACTAGGCTAGGTTGATATTTGGAGAATGAAACACTCGGATATTATTCAATTCTCATGTTTTTCCAAAACTCATACCTCCCTTATCCATATAAATCTCTACATGGATACTGCCTCTGCCCTCCACTTAGCGACTAAAATAGAATACACGACGCAGTAGGTATCTGATCACTCTCCACTGGTGCTGTGGATTTTGGTAAAACTATGCAATACCTTTTTGAGAGTCCCGTGATGTTTAATCACCTTTTGGTTAAAGCTGCTCCCACTGGATAACACCATTGGCTCACATATGTTGCACTTTTTTGTGATAATGATCAAAATGAAGATGGACTTTTCTCTTGGGATGCTTTCAAATGTTGCCTGAGAGGTAGTTTTATTACCACTAAAACTATGCACTGTGAGCTTCACAACGTGTAAATTAGATGCTGCAGTAAGTCATATAGAACCCACCTAAATTATTGGCTGAAGGACATCTAGCATCATATATCCATTTACTCTCCTGCCTTATGGTCTCTGACTCATTATTTTCATTCATTGGAATTCAGTTCTGTCATTCAGGAAGGCTCATCATCATCACATGTGGGTGTTACCTAGTGCAGTAGGCATGCAACCGCAACCTGTTTAGAATCACACACTCCTCAAGATTGACATCCATCATCAAAGCATTTTGATTTTTGTTCTACACCTTTCAAGAGCTAGCCAAAATCCCAACGAAGTACAGCACCCTGCTGAACCGTCCAACCAGAATTTGAAAATGCAATGCATAGAGAAAAACAGAGACCCAATGATGAGGTCACTGAGTTTAAAAAAGGGTATGCAATGAAACTGGTAAGGGTATAATGGTTTTATTTAAACAAATACTTAGCGGATTGATGAAGGGGGTGGACCATAGAAGGCAAAATATAAGCAGAATAAACTTTAGCTTTAACTCTCACATCTAACCTAATCCAATTAGGAAAAGGGCCAGGCGGACTTTTTAATATTTTTTTTTACAGCAACCCGTGAATACAATTCCCACTAATAAAACAACAGGATGGCACAAGATGGTATTTGCATATTAAAATAGTTGACATGTTAATTGGTTTTTAGACATAAGAAGATTTAAGAAGTTATTAACTGAAGCATTGAGATTTTAAGTATAAAACCCCTTATTTTATTGCTTTATCTTCTTCAGATCTTAAAACTTCTCCATATTTATGCATGGAATAAAACATACACACACATATTACATAGGAAAATTAGACATTAAAATGTCAAATGTAATTCTATTCCTTATTTCCTTATTATTCATAAAGCCAATTACAAATTACTTAAGTGACCCATGATTGAGAATCTAGGTGCAAATTATTCTATTAGAAAATGACATAAAACTCTATTACCAGTTATTTTGAAAAATAGGCTGTAATTTCATTTGAACATAATAATGCACATTATTCAGAAAGTGCAGCACAATGATATGCTTGTGAAGAATCCTTAATGAAATTGCTTCTATAATTTTTTTCTCCATATAATGTATATCAGACATTTTACATTCAAGTTCTTTTATATGAGCTATGCTTTTTCCATTACTTTTCAAGATAAAATCCTCAACTTATTGTACCATATGATGAAAGAGAGAAAAAAACGAAATTTAACTTGCAGTGCTACATATTCAGTTAGTGCCTGTTAGCGTTTAACCTTCTGTTCCTCTTTTCCTCCCACTTCTAATCATTTTGTCTGTGGTAGAGCACAACAGCATAATGCAGTAAAGGCAGTAAGGGGAAAAGGCTAGAAAATTAGGGGGAAAAGTTTCACAATAATTACTGTGAAGAGTGAGGTTATGCAGTTTGCATGTGCAAATTATTATTTACCAAAATTGTCATGAAATAATTAAAGGAAAACTGAAATTGAATTTATGTTATTTTATTTATCCTGTTAAAGCACTCTTTGGTTGATTTACTAGATTTATCTTTCACTTGCTGAGAGTGGACAATTAAATGAGCAAAGCCATCCTGGCAGTGCTAAAATGCTGGGATTATATAACCAAATAAGCATTAAGGTCTATCTCCAGGCAAAAACAAAAAAAACAACCTATAACTTCAAACGCCCCCCCCCCCCTCACTATTTAAAAGCCCTCCCAAATCCCATTTATTTTACCTGAATCCACCACCATATGCCCCCTTGGGAATTGGTGACTTAATGTTGCAGTCAGGACCCACTGATCTTACTGCCACTCATCCCTGTGACATCATCACACCACTGCTGGAGCCTATTACCTAGTTTGTTCACATTCATGGTGAGGACTTCCTGATAAAAACATTGACTGGCCATCTAAAGAACTCCACCTGTTCCTGTTGTCTCCTTCCGTTTGCAAGTAGCAGTCATTTGTAAGTTGGATGTTTGAAAGTAGGGGCCTGCCGTATATACTCTGCAGAAATTTGGGCCTTAGGTGTTGGTGTTGCCACAACACCGTAAGCCCTCACAGTTATGCCGCGTACACATGGTCGTTTTATGCGATGTAAAAAAACGACGTTTTCTGTGATGAAAAAAAACGACGTTTTGGAAACGTCATTTTGCAAAACGACGTAGCATACACACCATCGCTTTTGTAAAAAGCTCTATCAAAGCGTGGTTACGTCAAGCACGTACGACGTCACTATAAAGGGTCGTTTCCATGCGGAAGACGGCCTCTTTTGCTGATATCGTGTTGCTGCGTGTTAGTAAAAGTTTGGTGAGAGACGATTCGTGCTTTTCAGTGTTTGTGCTTTAAATTTCGTTTTCTGTCGTACAGTTTGTGTATTTGTCGTCGGATCTGTGATACAGTGCTTGTATTGAGGACGTATTTGTTTTGGCAGTGCGTTCTTGTGTGCACGGTGCTGTTTTGCAGGTCATTCTTCAGAGGCCATTCTGTACTTCAGGGCGTAATTTTGAGTCCGATCTGATTTGACGACCGTTTTCTAGCCATGTTGCGGGTACAGACTCGTCGCCGAGATCGTGCTGTGCTTGTTGTTAGGATGTGTGCTGCATCCCGGCAACGGTCCATGAACAGTGTGAGGAGGAGATTGTGGACCAAGAACTGGTTGCTACGCAGGGACCAGTTCTGTCATATGCCTCTGCTGCGGGAGCTCCGAGAAAATAACCCTGATGATTTCAGGAATTTTCTTAGGATGTCTGACCCCGTATTTCAGCAGCTGTTGGCTTTGGTGTCGCCTTATATCACCAGGCAGGACACCAATAAGCGGGAAGCCATCACTGCTGAGCAGCGGCTAGTTGCTACGTTGCGCTACCTTGCAACAGGGAGAAGTCTGCAGGACTTGAAGTTCTCGACGGGCATCTCCCCCCAGGCTCTGGGCCTCATAATCCCGGAGACCTGTTCTGCCATCATTCAGGTTCTGCAGGAGGACTATGTTAAGGTAAGTGGTGTCCTTTCAATGCCCAAACTATATGTCTATATTGTCTGCCTATTGTGTGGTAGAGAATGCTTTTGGAATCCTGGCCAGCCGATTCAGATTGTTTTTAACTGCAATCAACCTTGCGGAATACAAGTGGAATCACGTAATATTAAGCTGTTGCATTCTACATAATTATTTAAAAAGACATTCACCAACTTACCTAACGGTATTGCCTGATGAGGCAGATGTTGTGGCTCCGGAGGCGCAACGTGAGGCTAGCCATACAGGCTTGGCCCCCCAAACCGCATGTGCAGTGCGTCAATCCTATGTGGATTATTTTATGGGGAGGGGGGCCATTGCAATGCCCGATCTTGGTTAAAAAATAAAATCTTCTTTTTTATGGAATAAACAGTGTATTTCTTTGTATTTTTATTTTGTTTTTGAATTTTGTGTATTGTAGCTTTTTCCTAGGTTCTCATAGAGCCATGTGTTTGGAATGTACTAAATACCCATCATTTTCAATCTTTACCAAACAAAATATACCTGAGTTATTTAATGAGTCAGCATTGATACAAAGAACTAGCCACACATTTTTGATCGTACAAATATGTTTATTTTTTACATAGCAAAAATCATTTTTTGTCTTTATTTTTTTGGTCTTTTTTTCATTTTTCAAAAATATAATCAATTTTTTTTTTATTTTTTTGGTCTTTTTTTCATTTTCCAAAAATATAATCAATCTTTTTTTATTGTTTTGGTCTTTTTTTCATTTTCCAAAAATATAATCAATCTTTTTTTCATTTTTTTGGTCTTTTTTTCATTTTTCAAAAATATAATCAATCTTTTTTTCATTTTTTTGGTCTTTTTTTCATTTTCCAAAAATATAATCAATCTTTTTTTTATTTTTTTGGTCTTTTTTTCATTTTCCAAAAATATAATCAATCTTTTTTTCATTTTTTTGGTCTTTTTTTCATTTTCCAAAAATATAATCAATCTTTTTTTTTTTTTTTGTCTTTTTCTCATTTTCCAAAAATATAATCAATCTTTTTTTATTCTTTTTGGTCTTTTATTCATTTTTCTAAAACATAATCAATCTTTTTTTCATTTTTTTTTGGTCTTTTCGATTTTTACACATCTAAAATCTTGGCTTTTAAACACAAAAAAGAAAAAAAGTCTCCCAAAAAAATTAAACCCTCCCCAAAACATTGATTACATTTTTCAGCTGGCGTTCCAGCGTTTTGGCTTTGTGCCGAATTTCGCGGGAGGCAAGACGGATGTCTTCGACTTGTGCCCTGCACGACAAGACCTCTGCGATGAGGAGCTGGGCACTATAGGTGTCAAGTCCCTCACCAGCACGATTTGTTCCTGAAATGTGGGACCAAAACATGTATTACAATTATGTAGGCCTACATCTACATTACCTGAAGCAGTGGTATATGATACTTTACCCGATGTTGTGGCAGGTTCCCCTTCGTCTACATCCCTCGGGGGTGTGGCTTGTTGTTGTTGGGCCTCCTGCCTTGCTGCTTCATTGTGCCCTACGAGATTGAAGAAAGGGTAAACATGAGATTCAAACATTCTAGAGGCCTGAAAGTCAAAGAAACTAGCTTGTTCCTTAAAAAAAATGTGACTATTGTTGTTTTTAAAAACCCTTCTAAAACCCAAGATCAGTATTGTAGCCCTTCACAATGCACTTTAAAATCTCGGTAGATTTGGTGTCGTTGTCTTCATGGAAGCTAACCAAGTATCCACTGGATCTGCTCACCTCTGTGTGACACCCGACATAGGTTGTTGTTGTGACAAAGAATTGTGCTACTGAGTCCACATGTGTAAACAACTGCTGAGCAAATGCTCCTTTTTCTGTATATTAAGGTATTATTTCTGGTTCAAATCTAGTTAGAAACACATCTATATCCATTCCACAATTGATGTCACCTCAAACCAAACAGATGTCACAACTTTCATGTTTGTGGGTCGAATAATTGGTCGTAGGAGTTGTCGTTCGTTCGATCCTAAATAATAAAAAAAGATCTTTTTGTCTGATACAGTGATTGAACTCCCCTTTGCCAAAGCGAACTAGGCATGATGCCATTTCTCACAAAGATCGTCTTTTCTTATTTAAAGTCAGCGAATGAACGACGACTCCGACGACAAAATCTTGTGCCCACAATCATAATAAAAATTCTGGGCAACCTGAAAGAAAAACCACATGGCACAAAGAACACACCCAAATAATTAATACACATGAAAATTACTTCTTCTTCTAATGACTCTTTTTATTTTTGCAAGCTGCTGGGGTTCTCTTTTCTTGAGGTCTGACCATCTTTTACGCAGTTGCTCTCTGCTCCTGCGTTTACCAAACTTACGATGGAGCCTCTTGATGACCTTCTCCATAATTGTGGCCTTTACTTTATTCGGATGCCTGTACGGGCTATGTTTGGCATCATAGTCCTCCCTAAATATGATGACCATCTCCACCATTTCATGGAATGACATGTTGGAGGCTCTGCACCGCTGCCTGGTTCTTCTGGCTGGTTGGGCCTGGCCTGCCTCCTGGCTTGAGCTAGAAGCCACATTGTACTCCATTTGATCCATCATCTATCTTCCTCTCAAAACGACAGAGAAGGGGCGTGGAAAAGACGATTCCGAATGTCAGGGGCGGGGTGTCGTGCGGAGCGTCACGCGTGCGTACTGTAAAAAGGGATCCGACGTGTTTGAAAGTGGCGTGCAGAGTCTGTTGAAGAAGGGGGAAGTCACGATCGTTTCAAACGACGGTACGTAACTTAATTTTACACTTTTTTATAGTGAACAGGGAATGAGTTTGTGGGCTAGATATGGTGAGAAAGCTTATTAGTAGTAGTGGCTTGACTGACATTAGGTTTTTGTTTATATGTTTGATTTGCAGAAATAATGGATCCCTTCAAGGATGCAGACTTCATGACTGAATTTATTCAGAAATGGAAAGAACATCCTGTTCTGTGGCAAACAAAAAAGACAATTAATAAAAACAAAGATGCCAGGGAAAAAGCAAAGGAGAGCATGCTGGAATTTGTTAAAACAAGGGTCCCCCACGCCACAACAGTGAAGAACAAAATCAATTCCATCAGGGGCACCTACAGGGCCCAACGGGTCCAAGTCCTGGCCTCAATGAGGTCTGGGGCTGCAGCTGAGTCCATATATAAACCTACCCTGTGGTACTACAGTCAGCTGCAGTTCCTGGACGACCACATAGAGACCAGGCCATCCCTGTCTACCCTTCCCCCAAGAGGTAGCTCCCAGCTTCCCAGCAGCCAATCCTCCAGTGTTCCCTGCAGACAAGAGCAGGCAAGCTCGGAGGAAGAGCAAGAGTTCCTGGAGGACCCCAATTGTGACCCATGGAGCCAGGTATGTCATTTTTCTATGAATTTAGTATATGACAAGTATAATCTAATAATGATGTCAAATTGATGTTACTAGTGTTATAAATTCAAAGGGAATGTCCAAAAAAAGAAAATCATATCAATAGACAGTAGTGGCAAAACAGGATGGGGACAAGATAGAAAAATGGAGGGGTCGGAATGATTGTGTGTCATTTTCTGGTAGGCCATTAGGGGGGGGGAACGCAATACACCTGCAAGGGGTGCCAGATGTCAAACACCCTTTTTGACACAAATCTTTTTGACACAAAATAGACTAGTTTGCTTAATTCCCAAATTCAGCCTGCAACAACCCCCACAACTCCAGGGGAACCATGTCTGAAGCTGTGTAAGGGGCCACATAATTATGGATGGCGACCCTGTGTGTAATATATATTGACATTCAATTTGCATCTGTCATGATTGTAAAAATGTGTGTGAGTAATGAAAACAAGAAATAAACTATGTCCCTTTTTTTCATACACAGGCAGAGCAAAGCCAGGGGGAGCCAGGCCCCACAGGGAGCCAGGGGGAGCCAGGCCCCACAGGGAGCCAGGGGGAGGCAGGTCCAATTGCAAGGCAGGAGGTGGCAGAACCCACTGGGAGCCAGGAGGTGGCAGGCCCCAGTGGGACCCAGGAGGCACGCCGGCGGGATACCATCTCCCGGATCCCTCCACTGCGCACTCCCGCGAAAAGGGCCAGGAGGCTTCGCCAAATGGAGGAGGAGACCCAGGCCCTGCTTCGCGAAGCTACTGCGGCCATCCGAGAGCCACCCAATGAAGTAGAGGGGTTCGCAGCGCTCATTGCAGCCAAGCTCCACAATCTGGAGCAGAGCCAGCGTGTGCGCTGCAAACTCCTCATCTTCAAAGCCATAAGCATGGCATCCCTGGGGCAGCTCGATGATGACACCGACATTGTGCGGATTGCTCCTCCTGTCCTTGCCACTCCTCCTGCTCCTCCTCTTCCTGAGGCTGCTCTGGCTCCTGGCACTTCATCTCCTCCAGGAACCCAGCCCCCAAGGACTCGGGCTACAGGGAAGGCTGCAGGGAAGACTGCAGGGAAGGCTGCTGGGAAGAAAAAAGAGGAAAAACTAACACGGTGCCCCTGATGGAATATTTTGGTGGCTTGGGGACCCTTGTTTTACTAAATTCCAGCATGCACTCAAGTGCTGCCTTCCTTGGCATCTTTGTTTTTATTAAGTTGTTTTTTTTGTTTGCCACCATTTTATTATTTCATAATTTGGCAGAATAAATGCACTTTTGATTTATCATACAAATTTGACCATATGTATTTTTGAGGAATTTGAGAGATCATTAGTGAGTGGGCAGACCCATTTTCAAAAATTTTGAGGAAAGATTAACAAGGTAAAAAAAACATCCTTGTGGGTAACTTCCAAAAAAAAAAAACGGTTGTTGCAGCCACTTCACACACTCCAAAATCAACCCAAAATAAAGATTTCACAAAAAGTAGGGGCCAAAATAAAAACCCACAAAAAAAGGTTTGCCAATATATATATTTAAAATTTTGTAGATGGAAGATACACCTAAAAAACACAACACAAAACAAAACATTATATAACAAGAAATAATCCAGTTAAAAGCTTGTCATAACTATGTAACAAGATCAGCCGCAACAAACGACCATTTTCGTGTAGCATTTAAAAGCAGGGTGTAAAGAAGCACATTATTTTCTTCTAGATAAGTTGAAAACGACCTAACGAATGTGCTTAATCCATTCTGAACAGTAGTTTTACCTGAACGAGCGCTGCCGTCTCCTAACTTGCTTCTAAGCATGCGCGGGCTTAAAACGAAGTTTTAGCCTACACACGGTCAATGTTTATGACCCAAAAAACGACGTTTGGCAAAAACGACACATAAAATTGAAGCATGCTTCAATTTTTTTTGGTAGTTTTTCAGAAGACATAAAACGACGTTTTCTCCCACACACGATCAATTAAATTGACGTTTTTAAAAACGTTGTTTTTTTACATCGCATAAAACGACCGTGTGTAAGCGGCATTAGTCTTGGTGGGCGCTGGAATGCCCTGCTGTGAACTATTATATTCAAATTTTTAATTACATGCCATTGTTGAACAGTGGTAGAAAAATTGGGCCTTTGGTGGTGGGGGTGGTGCTGGTGCCACAACACTGTTATTCCTAACAGTTACTCTTGGTGGGCGCAGGAATGGTCCCTGCTGTTCAATGTTAGATCAAGAATTGTAATTACATGCCCCTGTTGAACAGGGGCAGAAAAATTGGGCCTTTGTTGGTGGTGGTGCTGGTGCCACAACACTGTAAGTCCTCACAGTTACTATTTGTGGGCGCTGGAACGGTCCTTGCTGTAAAATATTAGATCAAGAATTGTAATTACATGCACCTGTTGAACAGGGGCCGAAAAATTGGGCCTTTGGTGGTGGTGTTGCCACAACACTGTAAGCCCTCACAATTACTCTTGGTGGGCGCAGGAATGGGCCCTGCTGTGAAATATTAGATTAAGAATTGTAATTACATGCGCCTGTTAAACAGGGGCAGAACAATTGGGCCTTAGGCACTGGTTCCACAACACAGCAACCCCTCACAGATACTCTAGTTGGAGCGCAGGAATGAGCCCTGCTGCAAAGTATTGCATCAAAAATTGTATTTACACGCCCCTGTTAAACAGGGGCAAAAAAATTGGGCCTTAGCCACTGGTGGCGGTGTCCAGAGCCAAAAATGTTCTTACAGGCTATCAGCATGATCATTGAGGAGGAAGAGGATAGTCACTCAGCATAACAGGATAGTCACTCAGCATCAGCATAGGCAGTCTTGAAGGGATCTGACATTTAAAAAAAAAATATTTGGTTACATCAGCATCACGTGCTTGGTAGCTGGTGGTGATCCAAACTGATTAATTTTTATGAATTTTTATGAAGGTCAGTCGATCGACCGAGTTGGTGTACCCTGTGATCAGTTACAAAGCTTCCAGCAGCACTGAATGTGCATTCTGAAAGAACGCTGGACAGGACAGGCCGGTAGATCAATTGCATACTGTGCAAGCTCTGGCCAGTGATCCATCCTCAAGACCCAGTAATGCAGAGGATTTTCGGTGGGAAAGGTGTCCAAGTCCGATCTTGCCCCTAGGTATTCCCACACTATGTAAAACAGACGCTGGTGATGGTTGCTGGAACCGGTCATACCTTCGGTCTGCGGACTAAAAAATTGTCTGAACGCATTGGTCAGACGGCTACCTTCTCCACCGCTCCTTCTTTGACTGACCGAAGCCTCAGCAACATGTTGTCCAGGACCAGGATTTTGTAACCTCCCAGTCTCTGGGAAAAAGTTGCACCGACCTTTCTGCAAGGCCTCCGGAAAAGATGTTTCATCCTCTGCTCCCTCTGCGCCGGCAAGATAAGGTCCGCAACCTTACCCTTGTAACGTGGATGAAGGAGGTTTGCCAGCCAGTAATAATCCCTCTCCTTAATAGCACAAATACGAGGATCCTTCCGCAGGCTTTGCAGGTTTAGGGAGGCCATGCAGCATATGTTTGCTGAGGCATTTGGTGCGGAGTCCTCTGGGTCACTGAGGACGACATGATCCGCAGCCACCTCCTCCCAGTCAAAAATGTTCTTACAGGCTATCAGCATGATCATTGAGGAGGAAGAGGATAGTCACTCAGCATAACAGGATAGTCACTCAGCATCAGCATAGGCAGTCTTGAAGGGATCTGACATTTAAAAAAAAAATATTCGGTTACATCAGCATCACGTGCTTGGTAGCTGGTGGTGATCCAAACTGATTAATTTTTATGAAGGTCAGTCGATCGACCGAGTTGGTGGACAGGCGCACCCTGTGATCAGTTACAAAGCTTCCAGCAGCACTGAATGTGCATTCCGAAAGAACGCTGGACAGGACAGGCCGGTAGATCAATTGCATACTGTGCAAGCTCTGGCCAGTGATCCATCCTCAAGACCCAGTAATGCAGAGGATTTTCAGTGGGAAAGGTGTCCAAGTCCGATCTTGCCCCTCGGTTTTCGACACTATGTAAAACAGACGCTGGTGATGGTTGCTGGAACCGGTCATACCTTCGGTCTGCGGACTAAAAAATTGTCTGAACGCATTGGTCAGACGGCTACCTTCTCCACCGCTCCTTCTTTGACTGACCGAAGCCTCAGCAACATGTTGTCCAGGACCAGGATTTTGTAACCTCCCAGTCTCTGGGAACAAGTTGCACCGACCTTTCTGCAAGGCCTCCGGAAAAGATGTTTCATCCTCTGCTCCCTCTGCGCCGGCAAGATAAGGTCCGCAACCTTACCCTTGTAATGTGGATCAAGGAGGTTTGCCAGCCAGTAATGATCCCTCTCCTTAATAGCACAAATACGAGGATCCTTCCGCAGGCTTTGCAGGTTTAGGGAGGCCATGCAGCATATGTTTGCTGAGGCATTTGGTGCGGAGTCCTCTGGGTCACTGAGGACGACATGATCCGCAGCCACCTCCTCCCAGTCACGTTCAAGTCCATCGGTTTCTTGAACTGTAATTGATCCCTTGAAGACTGCTGCTGATGCTGAGTAATAGGCTCCACCTCCATGCTGACACAATCCTCCTCCTCCTCCTCCTTGTCCTCTTCCTGTGTGATAGGCAGGCAAGCAGGAACACAGTCTGGATAAAGGGGGCCTTGGGAGGCAGGTAAGGAAGTCCTCCTCTTTCTCCCTAAGTTCTGCCTCAAGTGCCCTGTCCATTATTCCGCGCAGCGTGTGCTCCAACAGGTGGATAAGAGGGACAGTGTCACTGATGCATGCACTGTCACTGCTCACCATCCTCGTGACCTCCTCAAATGGTGACAGGACAGTGCATGCATCCCTGATCATGGCCCACTGGCGTGGGGAAAAAAACAAGCTCCCCTGACCCTGTCCCGCTGCCATATTGGCACAGATACTCATTGATGGCCCTCTGCTGCGTGTGCAGCCTCTGCAGCATGGCCAACGTAGAGTTCCACTTGGTGGACATGTCACAGATTAGGCAGTTCTTGGGCAGGTTGTATTCTTTTTGGAGGTCAGCCAGCCTAGCACTGGCATTATATAACCGTCGGAAATGCACACAGAGTTTCCTGGCCTGCTTCAGGACTGCTGCACCACTAAATTTAAGGATGTGGGCAAAACAGGGCACATGGGTCAGTTGTCCCTGTCGGAGGGCAGAGAGGAGGTTGGTGGCATTGTCACAAACCACCATTCTTGGCTTCAGCTGGCTTGGCGTCAACCACCTTTGATCCTGCCCCTGCAGAGCTGACAGAACCTCTGCCCCAGTGTGGCTCCTGTGCCCCAAGCACACCAACTCAAGCACTGCATGGCATCTTTTTGCCTGCGTACCTGCGTAGCCCCTTGAACGCCTACAAAGCACCGCTGGTTCCGAGGACAAATCAGCACAGTAAGAGGCCATGGAGGAGGAAGAAGAGGAGGGGGTGGAGTAGAGAGGTGTGTCACAATCACCAGTCATAGCATTTTGGAGGCTTGGTGGTGGAACCTCCAACACTATTGTACCTTGTCCTGCATCCTTCCCAGCTGCCAGCAGAGTCACCCAATGAACCGTGAAAGATAGGCAACGCCCCTGTCCATGCCTGCTGGACCATGAGTCAGTGGTAATATGCACCTTACCGCTGACCGCCCTGTCCAGGGAGGCATGGACATTGCCTTCCACATGCCGGTAGAGAGCCGGAATTTCTTTCCGTGAGAAAAAGTGGCGTTTCCACAAACTCACGGAAGTGGGCAGAGTCTACCAACTGAAAAGGCAGCAGATGAAGTGATAGCAATTTAGCCAAGCTAGCATTGAACCGCTGGGCATGTGGATGGCTGGGAGCGAACTTCTTTCGTCGCTGCAGCAGCTGGGGTAGGGAAATTTGCCTGGTACAATCTGACGTTGGTGTACCAATAGCAGATTGCCCGCAAGTACTTGGCTGTGACACACCTAATTCTACACCTTCATTCCTATCAGTGCAGGCTTCAGAGAGGACTAAAGACATAGAGGGTTGGAGATCCCAGCTGATGAGGAGCAAGGAGAGGTTCTTTGGTGTGGGTCTTTTAGGTATGCATGTCAATGAACTGCATGGCAGGTCGACATATGTCTGGTCAAGCATGTGGTGCCCAAGCGGGTGATGTTTTGGCCATGCGAGATACGCTTGCAACATATGTTGCAAATAGCAGCGGTGCAATCTCATGCACTCGTCTCAAAAAAGGCCCACACCAAAGAACTTTTGGAATAACGCAGAGAGACAGCAGTGCCCTACACATGCGGAGCTCTGCGGTGTGATGCAGTCGGTGTGCTGCCCTTAAGCTGGCCCCTGGAGGGCATCCTGCCTCGTTGGAGATGTGCCTCCTTCTCCTCTCTCCTATCAGGCACCCACGTTAAGTCAGTGACCTCATCATCCCCTCCCTCCTCATCACTGTAGCAAACCTGGCAGTATGCTGCAGCTGGGGGAACATGACTTGCAGATTTCTGTCCTTCTTGGGCACCCCCTCTCTCTGGGCTCACGTTACTGCCTTCCTCTAGCTGGGTACCATCATCAGAGCCTTCAAAACTCTGCGCATCCTCCTGCAGCATTTACCCAACACTGTGGTCAAACAGTTCAGGGGACTCCTCAGGAGGACATGGTGGGGCTAGGGAAGGAGTGACTGATGCCATTGAGCAGAGGGAAGAGGCCGCGTTGGCAGCTGCTTTGCCAGACAAAGTACCCTGAGCCTGGATGAGAGAGGATGAGGAGGATGAGGATGGCTTGGTCATCCACTCTACCAAGTCTTCGGCATGTTGCAGGTCAATGCGGCCAGCTGCCGGAAAAAAGGACGAGTGTGTCCCACGGCCACGTGCATATGAGGATGCACCATGTCCACGACCAGCACTGTTGTCTCTAGACGCAGAGCTTGCTTGCCCTCTTTTATCAGCTTGTGACTCTCTGCCTCTCCTTGTTGTCCTTCCATACTAATGGCCTGCAGGGAGATGTAGCTGCACAAAGCTGGGATGTATATATATATATATATACTGATTATACTGCAGTTAGCAGAATCAACTGCCTGCCTGTAGTATTATTATTAAGAGTGATGCCGCGTACACACCATCGCTTTCTGCGATGAAAAAAAATGACGTTTTGAAAAACGTCAATTTAATTGACTGTGTGTGGGCAAAAACGTCGTTTTATGTCTTCTAAAAAACGACACAAAAAAATTGAAGCATGCTTCAATTTTATGTGTCGTTTTTGGCCGACGTCGTTTTCTGTGTTCTAAACATTGACCGTGTGTACGTAAAAACGTCGATTTAAGCCCGCGCATGCTCAGAAGCAAGTTAGGAGACGGCAGCGCTCATTCATGTAAAACGACTGTTCAGAATGGAATCAGCACATTCGTTAAGGTCTTTTTCAGCTTATAGACAAGAAAAGAAAGCGCTTCTTTAACCCCTGCTTTTAACTGCTACCCAGAAATGGACGTTTGTTGCGGCTGATCTTGTTACATAGTTATGACAAGCTTTTAATTAGTTTCTTTCTTGTTTGATAATGTTTATGTTTGTGTTCTGTTATTTAGTTGTATCTTCCATCTTAAAAATTTTAAATATATATATTGGTCCACCTTTTTTTTTTTTGTCACCAATTTTATTTGTAATCTCTATTTTGTGTTGATTTGGGAGTGTGTGAAGTGTCTGCAACAACCTAATTTTTTCTTTAACTCACCCACAAGCATGTTTTTTTACCTTGTTAATGTTTGCAATATTTATTTTGTAATGGGTCTGCCCACTCAATAATGATCTCTCAAATCTACAATAAAGAAACATGGTCAAATTTGGCTGAAAAATTAAGATTTATTTTATTCTGCATAAAAATTCAAATAAAAAATGGTGGCAACCCAAAAACACAACATAATAAAAACAAAGATGCCAAGGAAGGCAGCACTTTAGAGCATGCTTGAATATTTCTGAAAACAAGGGTCCCCGAAGCCACAAATACAGCCTGTGAGTCCACATTAAAATTCCATCAGGGGCACCGTATTATTTCTTGGGCTTTTTCTTCCCAGCAGCCTTCCCTGCAGTCTTCCCTGCAGCCTTCCCTGTAGCCCGAGTCCTTGGGTGCTGGGTTTCTGGAGGAGATGAGGTGGCAGGAGCCAGAGCAGCCTCATGAAGAGGAGGAGCAGGAGCAGGAGCAGGAGCAGGAGGAGCAGCAAGGACAGGAGGAGCAATCCGCACAATGTCGGTGTCGTCATCGAGCTGCCCCAGGGATGCCATGCTTATGGCTTTGAAGATGAGTTGTTCGCAGCGCACACGCTGGCTCTGCTCCAGATTGTAGAGCCTGGCTGCAATGAGCGCTGCGAACCCCTCAACTTCACTGGGTGGCTCTCGGATGGCTGCAGTAGCTTGGCGAAGCAGGCCCTGGGTCTCCTCCTCCATTTGTCGCATACTCCTGAGCCGTTTATTGGGATTGCGGAATGGAGGGATCCGGGAGATGGTATCCCGCCGGCGTGCCTCCTGGGTCCCACTGGGGCCTGCCACCTCCTGGCTCCCAGTGGGCTCTGCCACCTCCTGCCTTGCATTTGGCCCTGGCTCCTCCTGGCTCCCTGTGGGCCCTGTCTCTTCCTGGCTCCCTGTGGGCCCTGTCTCTTCCTGGCTTTGGTCTGCCTGTGTATCAAAAAAAGGAACATATTTTATTTGTGTTTGTCATTAATCACACACATTTTTAAAATCATGAGTGATGCAAATTGAATGTCAATATATATTACACACAGGGTCGCCATCCCTAATTATGTGGCCCCTTACACACCTTCAGACATGGTCCCCCTGGAATTATGTGGGTTGTTGCAGGCCTAATTTAGCAAATAAGTGGCCTTTTCCCCCAAAAATTAATTATTAAATTTCGTGTCAACTAGATAGTACTCAAAAAGGGTGTTTTCCATCTGGGACCCCTTGCAGGTGTATTGCGTTACTCCCCCCTACTGGCCTATGTGAAAATGCCACCCACTCCTTCATAAACATTATTAATTGGCCAATTTTGTCCCCATCCTGTTTTGCCACTACTGACTATTGATCTTATCCCTAAACTTAGGAGATTCACTTAGAATTTAGAACAATAGTAACATACATTTAACATTATTACTATACTTGTCATATACTAACTAAATTCATACAAAAAACACATACCATGCTCCATGGCTCACAATTGGGGTCCTCCAGGAACTCTTGCTCTTCCTCCGAGCTTGCCTGCTCTTGTCTGCAGGGAACACTGGAGGATTGGCTGCTGGGAAGCTGGGAGCTACCTCTTGGGGGAAGGGTAGACATGGATGCCCTGGTCTCAATGTGGTCGTCCAGGAACTGCAGCTGACTGTAGTACCACAGGGTTGGTTTGTATATGGAGTCAGCTGCAGCCCCAGACCTCATTGAGGCCAGGACTTGGACCCGTTGGGCCCTGTAGGTGCCCCTGATGGAATTAATTTTGCTTTTCACTGTGGCTTTTGTGGCGTTGGGGACCCTTGTTTTCAGAAAAGCAAGCATGCTCTCTTTAGCTTTTTCCCTGGCATCTTTGTTTTTATTTATTGTATTTTTGGTTTGCCACAGAACAGGATGTTCCTTCCATTTTTGAATGAATTCGGTGAGGAAATCAGCATCCTTGAAGGGATCCATTCTTTCTGCACATGAAACAGAAGCCAAAACATAATGTCATTAAAGCCACTAGCTTACTTCCCCTAACTAGCCCACAAACTCATTCCCTCTTCACTATAATAAAGTCGCAAAAAAAAACTTACGTATCGTCGTTATGAAAGATCGTGATTTACGCCTTCTTCCACAGACTATGCACGCCGTTTACAAACACGTCCCATCCCTTTTACACTACGCACGCGTGACGCTCCGCACGACACCCCGCCCCTGATGTTCGGTATCGTCCTTTCCACGCCCCTTCTCTGTCGTTTGGTGAGGGAGAAAAGATGGACAACATGGAGGTGTATTCCAGCTCAAGCCAGGAGGCAGGCCAGGCCCAACCACGCCGCAGATTCCGATGCAGAGCCTCCAACATGAGTTTTAATGAAATGGTGGAGATGGTCACCATATTGAGGAGGGAGGACTATGATGCCAAGCATGGCCCCTACATGCATCCAAATAAAGTGAAAGCTAAAATTATGGAGAAGGTCATCCGTAGGCTCCAGCGGAAGTTTGGAAAAAGCAGGAGCAGAGAGCACCTGCGCAAAAGGTGGTCGGATTTAAAAAAGAGGGAACCCCACCAACTTGCCAAAATAAATAGGGTGATTCGAAGAAGAAGTAAGTTTTTTTCCATGTTTCTTAATTATTTTGGTGTGTTCTTTGTGCCATGTTTTTTATTTTTGCAGGTTGACCATAATTAATATTATGAATGTGGACGCATGATGCAGTCGTCGTAGTCGTCGTTCATTCGCTGACTTTCAATAATCCAATACCATATTACTGAGAAATGGCATCATGCCTAGTTTGCATGTGCAAAGGGGAGTTGAAGCACTGTATCATAATTAAAAACGTAAATGTAGGAATTGTGGGCGAATGAACGACGACTCCTATGACCAATTATTCGACACAAATATGAAAGTTGTGACATTTTTGGGGCTTAAAAGGTGTCTTCAATTCTGGTATTGATGTAAATGTGTTTCAGCTTATTTTAGAAGAAACGTAAATACCTTGAGATTCCCAAAAAGGAGCGTTTGCTACTCCTTTTTTTATTGAACATGTGTACTCAGTAGCACAATTGTTTGTCACAATCACAACCTATGTTGGGTCACACACAGGGGTGAGCAGATCCAGGGGATACTTGGTTAGCTTACATATAGAAAAAAAAAAAATGTCACCAGATTTGACATTACTTTGTGAATGGATTAAATACTGGTCTATTTTCTTGCAAAGTTTTTTAAAATCAACAATATTGCCCTCTTTTTTAAAATTTTAGAATATTTTTGGGTCATTTCAGGCCGCTCGTAATGTTTTAACCTCCTGTTTTCCCTTTCTTCAATCTTGTAGGGCACAATGAAGCAGCAAGGCAGGAGGCACAAGCCAACCAAGCCACACCCCCGAGGGTTGTAGATGAAGAGGAACCTGCCACAACATCCGGTAAAGTAACATATACCACATTTTCAGGGAATATAGATATAGGCATACAATCTTTTAACACATGTTTTGGTTCCACATTTCAGGAGGAAATCGGGCTGGTCAGGGACTGGACACGTATAGTGCAGAGCTCCTCATCGGCGAGGTTCTCACCTGCAGGGCCCAAGTCGAGGACATACGTCTGGCCTGCCGGGAAATTCGCCACAAAGCGAAGACGCTGGAACGGCAGCTTAAAAATTTAATTAATGTTTTGGGGAGGGTTTAATTGTTTGTGTTCATTTTATTTACAAAGAATTTTAAAAACCAAAAAAAAAAAAAATATATATATATTTTGTACTAATCAAAAAAAAGACAAAAAAAAGAAAAAAATTAATCTATTTTGTACTAATCAAAAAAAAGACAAAAAAATTAAAAAAATGATTCTATTTTGTACTAATGAAAAAAAAGACAAAAAAAATGAAAAAAATGATTCTATTTTGTACTAATGAAAAAAAAGACAAAAAAATAAAAAAAATGATTCTATTTTGTACTAATTAAAAAAAAGACAAAAAAAAAAAAAAATTAATCTATTTTGTACTAATCAAAAAAAAGATAAAAAAATGAAAAAAATGATTCTATTTTGTAATAATTAAAAAAAAAGACAGAAAAATAAAAAAAAGATTATATTTTGTAATAATTAAAAAAAAGACAGAAAAATAAAAAAAAATGATTATATTTTGTAATAATCCAAAAAAAGACAACAAAAATAAAAAATATTTTGGACTCCAAAAAATGTGTGTGTAGTTATTGGTATCAATGCTGACTCATTAAATTACTCAGGCATATTTGTTGAGTTATTAAGATTTAACACTCATGGGAATTTATGACATCCCAAACACATGGCTGGATGAGAACCTAGGAAAAAGAAACATTACCCCCAAAAAAATAAAAATTAAGAAAATCAAATAAATAAACACTGTTTAATCAAACAAAAAGTACATTTTATTATTTATTCAAGATCGGGCATTGCAATGGCCCCCCTCCCCATAAAATAGTCCACATAGGATTGACGCACTGCACGTGCGGTTTGGGGGGTCAAGCCTCTATCGCTAGCCTGACGTCCCGGCTCCGGAGCCACAACATCTGCCTCATCAGGCAATACCGTGAGATAATTTTGTGAATGTCTCTTTAAAAAATTGTGGAGAATGCAACAACATAGGATGATGTGATTCCATTTGTATTCCGCAAGGTTTATTGCTGTTAAAAACAATCGGAATCGGCTGGCCATGATTCCAAAGGCATTCTCTACCACACGTCTTGCTCTGGCCAGCCGATAATTAAAAACCCTCCTCTCATGGGTGAGGGTGCGTACGGGAAATGGCCTCATGAGGTGGGGACCCAAACCAAAAGCCTCATCTGCAACAAACACGAAGGGCAGACCCTCTTCGTTCTCCTCCGCAGGTGGCAATCCTAGGTCCTCCGACTGAAGCCGTTGGGCGAACTCTGTCTCCGCAAAGACACCGCCGTCCGACATCCGGCCATTTTTCCCAACATCCACGTACATGAACTCATAATTGGCAAAGACCACCGCCATCAAAACAACGCTGTGGAACCCCTTGTAGTTGTAGAAATGGGATCCACTATGGGGTGGGGGCACAATGCGGATGTGCTTGCCATCCATGGCTCCTCCGCAGTTCGGAAAGTTCCAACGCTGGGAGAAGTCCGCTGCCACAGTCTGCCATTCCTGTGGCGTGGTGGGGAACTGGATAGAAAGAAAATAAAAAATCCATTCAAACAAACATTGTGAACAGAATATAGCTACAATTTCAAGGGATCCCACCAAAACTTAAACAAAAAAGGTTAGTATTAAAAAATAACATGTGAACACTAAGCATATTAATCACCCCCTCTGATGTTCAAAAAATATATTTAGGGGGAGTGGGGGCCCAAGATGAGTTTCTCACCTGAGAAACAACCCCACAAAAAAGATAAAATAATAATAAAAATAATTATTAGTATGTAGTTCAAAAATCTTGGGGGGGGGGGTTTGGACAATGGAGGCCACAAATAAACAGGGATATAGGGACACACAAAATGCAGCACTACAAAGGAGGCCACAAATAAACGGGGATATAGGGACACACAAAATGCAGCACTACAATGGAGGCCACAAATAAACGGGGATATAGGGACACACAAAATGCAGCACTACAATGGAGGCCACAAATAAACGGGGATATAGGGACACACAAAATGCAGCACTACAATGGAGGCCACAAATAAAGGGGGATATAGGGACACACAAAATGCAGCACTACAATGGAGGCCACAAATAAACGGGGATATAGGGACACACAAAATGCAGCACTACAATGGAGGCCACAAATAAAGGGGGATATAGGGACTATGCTAGGTGGGTTTGGCCACAAAATATAATGATGGACAGGTTGGCTAAATAAAATAAACATGTAGGGCTTTACAAATTGTGTAGAACAGCATACATGGAGACAAAGTGAACATTCGGAGCATATTAGAAACATTTTTTTTTTTGCTTTTTTTGGGCCATAGTTTGACCATTGAAAGAACACCACTTACCTTAACATAGTCCTCCTGAAGAACCTGAATGATGGCCGAACAGGTATCCGGGATTATGAGGCCCAGAGCCTGGGGGGAGATGCCCGTCGAGAACTTCAAGTCCTGCAGACTTCTCCCTGTTGCAAGGTAGCGCAACGTAGCAACTAGCCTCTGCTCAGCAGTGATGGCTTCCCGCATAACGGTGTCCTGCCTGGTGATATATGGCGACACCGAAGCCAAAAGCTGCTGAAATACGGGGTCAGACATCCTAAGAAAATTCCTGAAATCATCAGGGTTATTTTCTCGGATCTCCCGCAGCAGAGGCATATGAGAGAACTGCTCCCTGCATAGCAACCAGTTCTTGGTCCACAACCTCCTCCTCACCCTGTTCATGGACCGTCGCTGGGATGCAGCACACATCCTAACAACAAGCACAGCATGATCTCGGCGACGAGTTTGTACCCGCAACATGGCTAGAAAACGGTCGTCAAATCAGATCAGACTAAAAATTACGCCCTGAAGTACAGAATGGCCTTTAAAGAACGACCTGCTAAACAGCACCGTGCACACAAAACGTAATGCCAAAACAAATACGTCCTTAGTACAAGCACTGTATCACAGATCCGACAACAAATAGACAAACTGTACGACAGAAAACGAAATTTAAAGCACAGTCACTGAAAATCACGAATCGTATCTCACCAAACTTTTACTAACACGCAGCAACACGATATCAGCAAAAGAGGCCGTCTTCCGCATGGAAACGACCCTTTATAGTGACATCGTGCGTGATTGACGGAACTGCGCTGTGCTAGAGCGTTGTGAAAAAGTGATGGTGTGTATGCTACGTCGTTGTTCAAATTGAAGTTTGAAAAATGACATTTTTTTAAAGCACATAAAGCGTCGCATTTTTACATCGCAAAAAGCGATGGTGTGTACGCGGCATAAGGATGAGCCGAACACCCCCCTGTTCGGTTCGCACCAAAACTTGCGAACACACCAAATGTTCGTGTGAACTTTAGAACCCTATTAAAGTCTATAGGACTCGAACGTTTAAAATAGAAAGTGCTAATTTTAAAGGCTAATATGCAAGTTATTGTCCTAAAAAGTGTTTGGGGGCCTGGGTCCTGTCCCAGGGGACATATACATGCAATGCAAAAAAAGTTTTAAAAACGTCTGTTTTTTCGAGAGCAGTGAATTTAAAAATGCTAAAAGTGAAACAATAAAAGTAAAATATTCATTTAAATTTCGTACCTGGGGGGGTGTAAATGTGAAATAGCGCATGTTTTCCGAACTGTCTCTGCACAAAGTGTCATTTCTGAAAGAAAAAAAGACATTTAAAACTGACTTGCAGCTATAATGAATTGTCGGCTCTGGCAATTCAGAGCGAATTTATTCATAAAAAAAAATGCGTGGGGGTCCCCCCAAATTCAATTACCAGGCCCTTCAGGTCTGGAATGGATATTAAGAGGAACCCCGCCGTCAATTTAAAAAAAATGACGTGGGGTTCCCCCCAAATATCCATTTCAGACCCTTCAGGTCTGGTGTGAATTTTAAGGGGAACTCCACCCCAAATTTAAAAAAAAAATGGCGTGGAGTTCCCCCAAAAATCCACACCAGACCCCTTATCCAAGCATGTTAACCTGGCCGGCCGCAGAAAAGAGGGGGGGACAGAGTGCGCCCCCCCCTCTCCTGAACCGTACCAGGCCACATGCCCTCAACATGGGGAGGATGTCCCCATGTTGATGGGGACAAGGACCTCATCCCCACAACCCTTGCCCGGTGGTTGTGGGGGACTGCGGGCGGGGGGCTTATCAGAATCTGGAAGACCCCTTTAACAAAGGGGACCCCCAGATCCTGCCCCCCCCTATGTGAATTGGTAATGGGGTACATTGTACCCCTACAATTTCACGAAGGAAGTGTAAATAGGAAGTGTAAATAGTTAAAACAAACACACACCGTAGAAAAAAGTCCTTTATTAATAGAATAAAATAAAAAAAATCCAGCGGTGGTAATCCACTCTCGGTCCCGGCTTCCTGCTCCAACGTTGTCTGTATCCAGCAACGGGTGATCTCTGGTCCAGCGATGAGATTATTAATAAAGGACTTTTTTCTACGGTGTGTGTGTGTGTGTGTTTTTTTAACTATTTACACTTCCTATTTACACTTCCTTCGTGAAATGGTAGGGGTACAATGTACCCCATTACCAATTCACATAGGGGGGGCAGGATCTGGGGGTCCCCTTTGTTAAAGGGGTCTTCCAGATTCTGATAAGCCCCCCGCCTGCAGACCCCCACAACCACCAGGCAAGTGTTGTGGGGATGAGGCCCTTGTCCCCATCAACATGGGGACATCCTCCCCATGTTGAGGGCATGTGGCCTGGTACGGTTCAGGAGAGGTGGGGGTGCACTCTGTCCCCCCCTCTTTTCTGCGGCCGGCCAGGTTAACGTGCTCGGATAAGGGGTCTGGTGTGGATTTTTGGGGGAACTCCACGCCATTTTTTTTTTAAATTTGGGGTGGAGTTCCCCTTAAAATCCACACCAGACCTGAAGGGTCTGGAATGGATATTTGGGGGGAACCCCACGTCATTTTTTTTTTAATTGACAGCGGGGTTCCCCTTAATATCCATTCCAGACCTGAAGGGCCTGGTAATTCAATTTGGGGGGGCCCCCACGCTATTTCTTTCAGAAATTACACTTTGTGCAGAGACAGTTCTAAGTACGGGAAACATGCACTATTTCACATGCTAACTTTACACCCCCCCCCTTGGTACAAAATTTAACCCCTTAACGCCCGCCGCACGACTATATACGTCCGCAAAATGGCACGGACAGGCAGATGGGCGTATATATACGTCCCTGCCTTCTAGCGGGTGGGGGGTCCGATCGGGACCCCCCCCCCCCGCTGCGTGCGGCGGGCGGATTTCCTCGGGGAGCGATCCGGGATGACGGCGCGGCTATTCGTTTATAGCCGGTCTGTCGCGATCGCTCCCCGGAGCTGAAGAACGGGGAGAGCCTTATGTAAAGACGGCTTCCCCGTGCTTCACTGTGGCGGCGTATCGATCGAGTGATCCTTTTTATAAGAGAGACTTGATCGATGACGTCAGTCCTACAGCCACACCCCCCTACAATTGTAAACACACACTAGGTGTACCCTAACTCCTACAGCGCCCCCTGTGGTTAACTCCCAAACTGCAACTGTCATTTTCACAATAAAAGATGCAATTTAAATGCATTTTTTGCTGTGAAAATGACAATGGTCCCAAAAATGTGTCAAAATTGTCCGAAGTGTCCGCCATAATGTCGAAGTCACGAAAAAAATCGCTGATCACCGCCAATAGTAGTAAAAAAAAAAAAATGTATAAAAATGCAATAAAACTATCCCCTATTTTGTAAACGCTATTGCGATTTTTTTTACCAAAAATAGGTAGAAGAATACGTATCGGCCTAAACTGAGGAATTTTTTTTTTATATATATGTTTTTGGGGGATATTTATTATAGCAAAAAGTAAAAAATATTTTTCTCAAAATTGTCGCTCTATTTTTGTTTATAGCGCAAAAAATAAAAACCGCAGAGGTGATCAAATACCACCAAAAGAAAGCTCTATTTGTGGGGAAAAAAGGACGCCAATTTTGTTTGGGAGCCACGTTGCACGACCGCGCAATTGTCTGTTAAAGCGACGCAGTGCCGAATCGCAAAACCTGGCCTGGGCATTTAGCTGCAAAATGGTCCGGGGCTTAAGTGGTTAAAGGAATATTTCACTTTTATTGTTTCACTTTTAGCATTATTAAATTCACTGCTCCCAAAAAAACTGCTGTTTTTAAAACTTTTTTTTGCATTGATACATGTCCCCTGGGACAGGACCCAGGTCCCCAAACACTTTTTAGGACAATAACTTATATATTAGCCTTTAAAATTATCACTTTAGATTTCTCCCATAGACTTTAACAGGGTGTTCCGCGGCTTTTCGAATTTGCCGCGAACACCCCAAATTGTTTGTTGTTCGCCGAACAGGCGAACAGGCAATGTTCGAGTCGAACATGAGTTTGACTCGAACTCAAAGCTCATCCCTAATTATGGGCCAGATTCACGTAGAATCGCGGCGGCGTAACGTATCCTAGATACGTTACACCGCCGCAATTTTTCATCGCAAGTGCCTGATTCACCAAGCACTTGCGATGAAAACTACGCCGGCGGCCTCCGGCGCAAGGCGGGCCAATTAAAATGGGCGTGTACCATTTAAATTAGGCGCGCCCCCGCGCCAGACCTACTGCGCATGCTCCGTTTCTTAACTCTCACCGTGCTTTGCGCGCAGTGACGTCATTTTTTTGAACGGCGACGCGCGTAGCGTACTTCCGTATTCCCGGACGGCTTTCGCAAACGACGTTAAATTTTGAATTTCGACGCGGGAACGACGGCCATACTTTAGACAGCAATACACTTGCTGACTAAAGTTAGGGCACCAAAAAAAACGACTAACTTTGCGACGGGAAACTAGACTAACTCCTAATTTGCATACCCAACGCTGGTTTACGACGCAAACTCCCCCCAGCGGCGGCCGCGGTACTGCATCCTAAGACCTGACAGTGTAAAACAATTACACCTGTCGGATCTTAGGGCTATCTATGTGTAACTGATTCTATGAATCAGTCGCATAGATACTCTGAGAGATACGACGGAGTATCTGAGATACTCCGTCGTATCTCCTTTGTGAATCTGGCCCACTGTTTCTATTAGGAACATGAGGTGACTTTTTGAGAAATTTATGGCTGTGATCAAATAATATTAATTTGTGATCACTCCATATAATCTCTTTCGGGGGATGTACTTTCTCTATACATCCTGACTGGAAAAGCCAGTCCAGGGTGTGGCCCGCTTTATGGGTAGCCCCTATGACATCTTGGCTATAGCCAATGGAGTTTGCAAATGCAATCAACTGCTGGGCTTCTGAATTATTTGCATCGTCAGCCCAGCAATTGAAATCTCCCAAGACTATAGATTGGGCATATCGCAGGGATTGGGTCGTTAGGAGTTCGCACATCTCCTCGCCAAACCTAGCTTTGGCGTTAGGAGGATGATAAATCACTGCCATTCCTATGGGTACTTCAGGGCTCAAGTTGCACTGTAGGAAAAGTGTCTCCATAGACGCATAAGAATCCTGCGTGCAAGTTTTTATAATTTTCAACTCCCCGAGCTACGGTCACAAGATAGTAGCTTATACCCAGGCGGGACCAATTCGTCCAGCCTGGGCGGGGAAGCAGGAGAGAACCAGGTTTCCGTGATTAGCAGGTAATCTAAATCATACTCAAATAAGGTGTCATAAATGGCTGTCGCGTTTTTTACCGCAGACCGTGCATTAAGAAGTCCTCCTTTTATTGTAAAATTAATTTGTTTATGGGCTAGGGTTTTTTCATCTATCAAAGTATCTGCATTAGCAACTTTTGGTGCTGACAAGATTTTCTCAGCTATAAGATTAAAATTAAAATCAAGCAAATTATATTTATTCAATTTCATCAAGGTTTTAACGGGGACATGTCCTTCCATATTAAAGGTTTTTAATTGGACAGAAGAGTACACAGTTCTGCTCTGACTTTGAGGAATATCATGGATGGTCGATACCATAACGTCCCGCCTACCACCAGTTTCCATTATAAATAAATGTAAAAAAATACTAAAACTCTTTCCAGGAAAACTATGCTGTTATAATTAGCCGTACTATGTCTATAAAAGCAACTGCTACCAAGAATCACAATCAAATTAAGTACAAGGTTCACCTCGACTGCTGCATGGTAAAATTTGTGCCCAACTCAAAAAAAGGGGGGGAGGGCGGTTGGGGGGAAACCCACCCGTCCCGGCACGGACAGGCACAGACGGGCTTCCCTCTGGCGCGCCGCCGGTGCCCGCTGCGCTCCGCACAGCGTCCCACCGCCTTTGAAGGCCTGCTAGTCCCCGCCCACAGTGGGGAATTAGTCCCAGCTGCTCCCAGAGAGGGAAAGCTGATTGCTGATGACACTGCACCTGTGCGGCCTCTCCAGAGGCGACTTAACACAGAACTGCAGTGGGGAAGGGGATGTTTGAAGAAAGTCACTCCAGGGGACACAGTCAGGTACAGTCAGGAACTGAAATTAAAATAATGCTGCCCTTCACTCACCAGTGAGCCGTCTTGGTGCTGCTGATCGTGATACTGCTCCGCACAGCGTCCCACCGCCTTTGAAGGCCTGCTAGACCCCGCCCACAGTGGGGAATTAGTCCCAGCTCCTCCCAGAGAGGGAAAACTGATTGCTGATGACACTGCACCTGTGCGGCCTCTCCAGAGGCGACTTAACACAGCACTGCAGTGGGGAAGGGGATGTTTGAAGAAAGTCACTCCAGGGGACACAGTCAGGTACAGTCAGGAACTGAAATTAAAATAATGCTGCCCTCCGCTCACCAGTGAGCCGTCTTGGTGCTGCTGATCGTGATACTGCTCCGCACAGCGTCCCACCGCCTTTGAAGGCCTGCTAGACCCCGCCCACAGTGGGGAATTAGTCCCAGCTCCTCCCAGAGAGGGAAAGCTGATTGCTGATGACACTGCACCTGTGCGGCCTCTCCAGAGGCGACTTAACACAACACTGCAGTGGGGAAGGGGATGTTTGAAGAAAGTCACTCCAGGGGACACACTCAGGTACAGTCAGGAACTGAAATTAAAATAATGCTGCCCTCCGCTCACCAGTGAGCTGTCTTGGTGCTGCTGATCGTGATACTGCTCCGCACAGCGTCCCACCGCCTTTGAAGGCCTGCTAGACCCCGCCCACAGTGGGAAATTAGTCCCAGCTCCTCCCAGAGAGGGAAAGCTGATTGCTGATGACACTGCACCTGTGCGGCCTCTCCAGAGGCGACTTAACACAGCACTGCAGTGGGGAAGGGGATGTTTGAAGAAAGTCACTCCAGGGGACACAGTCAGGAACTGAAATTAAAATAATGCTGCCCTCCGCTCACCACTGAGCCGTCTTGGTGCTGCTGATCGTGATCACCAAGGGATCTTCACCACGTGGGGGGATTAGTCCCCTTCAGGAGATGCACTCACCAGATATAAGATCTCAAAAAGCATTCATTAAACATCCGTTTCCACCATCTATGGTTACCACCTTAAACAAACTTGATGTTCGATTTCGTGATTTTAACCCATGGAGGCGTCAGATCTCTAAAGGCATCCACAACAAGGATTGGAAAAAAAATTTGTGGGAGCAACTGCGCTAATAGATATAAAGATGAACAAACTAATGCTCATAAATGATACACATGTGTAAACAAAATCAATGTAGATAAAGCTGCACCTTACTGTGAATATTGTACAGTAGTAACATAAAAAAGAAAAAACAAGATGCACTATATAAAAAAAGAAAAAAAAATTAATTCTAGAGATCATGACATAAATCAGTGTCCATGAATGATACAAAACGTGAAAAATCAATAAACATTGGGCCAGATCCACAAAGGAGATACGACGGAGTAACTGCTGTTACTCCATCATATCCCTTGTCCTAACTTTGGAACTGATCCACAGAAGCAGTTTTCCAAAGTTAGGCAGAAGATCCATCATGCTCCGGTAGGTACCCACGTGGTGGGTGCCTACCCACGTGGGTACCTACCGGAGCATGATGGGACGGTGATGCCTATATAAATGGGATGCAAGGCACGCTTCCATCATTGCAGTGAGAAGAGGCGTCGAGTCAACATCGGAAGAAGGGAGAAGAAGAGAAGAGAAGAAGATGACGTCACAGAAGACCGCGCTGGCTGCCTGCTAGTAATTGAGCTAACACACGAAGATAGCAGGCAGCCAGCGCTGAAGGAGAAGGCACCGGACAGCTGCAGAAGAACCGGGGTGCACCGAGTCAACAGCGGAGAGCGGCGAAGATAGAAGAAGACCCCCGGAGAGCGGAGAAGACCCCCCCGGAGAGCGGAAGAAGAAACCCCCCCCGGAGAGCGGAGAAGACCCCCGGAGAGCGGAGAAGACCCCCGGAGAGCGGAAGAAGAAGCCCCCCCTGGTATTAGAGCTAAAGAAGACAGGGGGGGCCTCCGGAGCAGACTAATAAATTATTTTAAATACCCTTGTGTTGTGTGTTTAATAACTATCACTTTGCCTCCAGGTGAATGGGTAGGGGTACGATGTACTCCATATCCATTCACTTAGGGTGGGGGGCCGGTATCTGGGGGCCCCCTTATTTGAGGGGACTCCCAGATTCCGATAAGCACCCCGCCCGCAGACCCCGACAACCAACGGCCAGGGTTGTCGGGAAGAGGTCCTGTCCTCATCAACATGGGGACAGGGTGCTCTGGGGTGGGGGGGCCCGCAGTGCGCCCCCCTGCCCCAGAGCACCCAACCCCCCCATGTTGAGGGCATGCGGCCTGGTACGGCTCAGGAGGGGGGGGGGGGCGCTCGCTCGTCCCCACTCCCATTCCTGGCCGGCCGGGTAGCGTGCTTTGGATACGGGTCTGGTATGGATTGTAGGGGGACCCCCTACGTCGATTTTTCGGCGTAGGGGGGGTCTCCTTACAACCCATAACAGACCTAAGGGCCTGGTATGCTCCTGGGGGGGAACCCATGCCGGTTTTTTATTTGAAAATTGGCATGGAGTTCTCCCTCAGGAATGCATGCCGAGCGACGCTGTCAAATTATTATTTTTTTTTCCCGACGCAACTTTTTTAAGCCGGCGCGATCCACAAAACTTGGCGTAACGTAACTTCGCGCATGCGCAGTACGGCCGGCGCGGGAGCGCGCCTCATTTAAATGGGACTTGCCCCATTTGAATAGGAACGCCTTGCGCCGGCCGGATTTAAGTTACACTGCCTGAAATTTCTAGGTAAGTGCTTTGTGGATCGGGCACTTAGGTAGAAATTTTAAGGCAGTGTAACTTAAATGGGATTTTTTAAGTTGCGCCAGGTTTTTGTGGATCTGGCCCATAGTCTTTAGACAAGCCATGAAAGTCCTGATCACCAGTGCAGTGAAGGAAACAGAAAAAACAGTCCATAAGTGTTGATCAAAGGCTGCGGTGACGATCCAATAGACAGAAAAACCTCCACCACAAATCAATATATCTGCTTACCAGATATCCAGCGGTCTCTTAATTAAAAGAAGACCCCAGAAGGCGTGTGGGTAAACACTATGGTAGTTGGAATGTAGAAAGGCTGAATATCATGTACACCTCCGTCTCAAGCCAATGGATGGAAAATTGGGATCCCGATTACCATGGAAGACACATAAGGGCCACAATAGTGTAATAACGTAGGTAACATTTATTAAAAAGAAGACAAAAACGCACTTACATATAAACAGTGTAAATAGGCATGTCAAATTTGGAGCTCCGGCCGGAAGCCAACCAAAAAGACCCGTCCAAGTAGTTAGGGAAAGGTGCAATCAACGGGGGGGTGATCCGATGCGACACTCGTTCCGCCCGACCGGTTTCGCGAAAACTCGCTCCCTCATGGGGCACGGGTGACACACCGAATCACCCCCCTTAAATAACAAAAGATAATGGCCACTGGGCGTCATCACACACACGTGCACGCGCATGCGCGCGCACAGTAAACCATACAGGTCAGACCAAGCCTCGCTCTGGTCTGTCCTAGGCGCCAATGCGCATGCGCCCGCGCTCCGCGGGAACCAGGGCTACATAAACACGGAATAATACCCGATCCGGACATCTGAGCCTTGGATAGGAGAATCGCCAGCCAGATGCCACGAAAACGGGGCCCGTGACTGAAGTAAACATAACCCCAAGGCCGCGCCGTGACAATGGAGGTGACCTCCGCATCACATGACCGAGAGTGCCGACGTCACACGTCGGCGTGCGGCCGCAGCGATGCCAAGCCACCAGAGAACACGGCGCGGACCAGGAACAAGGGGGCCAGGCCTCGTTGTGGGTTACCAGCTCCACCTCCCTGACGCACTGATTGGTCAGAGAAGCCAAGCCTCGTTATGGGTACGGTGGAGCTGCCGTGCAGTCATAATAGCATCCCCAGGAAACAGGTGGGGAAAGGAACTATATGAATCAGCAGAGCACATCAATGCTCTAGCGGACTAGAATTTTAACTACATGGCTAGCACAGATATGCGCCACAGGGCCCAAACGAATAAACAAGGAAAGAACTAAAAATTAATAAAAACATTGGTAATGCTTAAAAAGTGCTAACAGTCTCTAAACATATATTAACCCTCACTGGCATGACGGTCGGCCAAAGAGAAAAAGAATCTAGGAGTAGGCATCTACAATCTTAGCCAACAATCACTGACCGATCAGGAAAAAAAACTTCTAGACAAGGGACTGAAATATGCCCCCCCCCCAGAAATCTAAGTAAGTTTCAAACTTATATGGATGTGCATAAATTTACCAAACGTCTCAGTATTAAACGCCACTTTCTTTCTAACCCTATCTCTGCACAACAGGCAACCACTGAGTATAAACATTCATCTTTGTCTAATGCTTCGCTCTTCAATCCACCAGGATCACTAGCTCCAAGCATTAAAGTTTTCAGGGATGTGGTGCTTAGTGATTTGGACAAACTTAAAGTGAGCAAATCTAGAATGAATAGAGACCTGACAATGGGTTTGGAATCATTATGTCAGAACAAGTCTTTGGTCATCAGACCGGCAGATAAGGGGGGGGTATAGTCGTTCTCGACCAGTGTGACTACCTAAAAGAATTGCATAGGCTGGTTGATGATGTCGACACTTACACCCCTCTTGTCAGGGATCCATTGAGTGGATACAAAAAGGAACTAGAGGTTTTGGTCAAACGGGGCCTCCAAAGTGGCATTTTGACTAATAAGGAAGCCCTTTTTTTGGTGCCCAGTGCCCCACGGACACCCGTGATCTTCTACCTACCTAAGATCCACAAGAGTCTGACTTGCCCCCCGGGACGACCTATCGTTAGCGGTATTGATTCCATTACGTCCCGGGTGGGCAAGTATATAGACTCTTTTCTGCAGCCACTCGTACAGAAGATTCCTTTGTATATTAAGGATACGAAGCAGGTTATTAATACACTTGCTAACATTTCCCCCAAGTCAGGTATATGGATGGTCACAGCCGATGTGACCTCCTTATACACGATTATTCCCTATCATTTGGGTCTTGAGGCAGTACAGATGTACTTGGCTAGACAGTCTGGCCTCGCACAAGCCCAAATAGGTTTCATCATGGTCCTGTTAACATACTCAGCCTCCTACAATTATTTCATGTTTGATAACATGTTTTACCGCCAGGATAGGGGTGTGGCCATGGGGGCTAAATATGCCCCCAGTCTGGCCAACCTTTTCATGGCCAAATGGGAGGAGGACGTCATCGACGATCACTGTCGACCCGAGATACTACTCTGGTCGAGGTATATCGATGACGTCCTCCTCCTCTGGGATGGTAGTGAGCCAGATCTCCTCAGCTTTATGACTGAGTTGAATCAGAACACTAGGGGCATCAAATTCAATTTTGAGACCAGTCGACATTCCATTCACTTTCTGGACCTCCAGATTACTATTGAGGATGGCAGATTTGTTACGTCTACTTTTTTCAAACCAACTGACCACAATGCGTATATACCTTTAGGCAGTTGCCATTTACCATCTTGGTTAAAATCTGTACCCCTGGGACAGTTTATGCGTATCAAACGAAACTGTACCAACCCCCTGACATTTGAGAGCCAGGCCTCGATTCTCTCCAAAAGATTTGAGGAGAAGGGATACGATGGTGTCAGTCTACTCCAGTCAATGGAGAGGGTTAGAAGCATTGATAGGGCATCACTCCTTGTAGACAAAACTAAGGGAGATCAAGGTGACAGATTCTCTCTACCCTTTATTACAACATTCTCTGCACAGCACTTCAGTGTTAAGAAGCTCATCCAGAAACACTGGCATATTCTTACTACTGACCAGGTGCTAGCTCCAATTCTCCCGGTCAGGCCTAGTGTGGTTTTCAGGGGTGCATCTACAATTGGGAGTCGCATTGCTCCCAGCGTACATGACCCTCCCAAGGCATCAAGGACATTCTTTGAAAACCTCACAGGATATTATAGATGCAAACGCTGCCAGGTATGTACCCTGAATATTTGCAGGGAGAGGAAGATCTGTTCTTTCCAGTCTACAGTTACTCAACAAACGTTTGAAGTCGAACCTTTTATAACCTGTTCGACGAAAGGTGTGATATACCTTATCCAGTGCCCTTGTGGCCTTCAGTATATCGGCCGCACTAAGAGGGCCCTGTCAGTTAGGCTTAATGAGCATATCGCCAAAATCAGAAGTGGTTTCGACAAGCATTCTGTTTCCAGGCATTTTGACTTAAAGCACAATAGAGATCCCTCCAATATTTTGTTTGTCGGAATCGATAAATATCGCCCGCATTGGAGAGGTAGTAATTTGGTCCGGGAGATTTCCAGACAGGAAATGGCTTGGATCCACCGTGTCAAAACTTACACGCCTTTCGGGCTGAATATTGACACGGATATTAATGCTTTCATTAATAATTCATAATTTTTTGGTTCCATCTTATCCATTTGTGCCCAATCTCGAGAGATGTTCTGACAATATGTCATTTAGAGTCACTTGTGCTTAGTTGGTCCTCCAGCCCTATCTGTTGTGCCCAGTTGTTTTTATTAATCTGGTGAATGTATCATTATTTTAGAATCAGTCAGATACAGTTTTATATATTCCGGTGCCCATAACATTAGGGTAATGACCTTTTATATATTTTTATTGTATTGGCCAGTTATTATTGTCCAGCCTTCACTGTATGCATGCTGGTCATGCCAGTGAGGGTTAATATATGTTTAGAAAATGTTAGCACTTTTTAAGCATTACCAATGTTTTTATTATTTTTTAGTTTTTTCCTTGTTTATTCGTTTGGGCCCTGTGGCGCATATCTGTGCTAGCCATGTAGTTAAAATTCTAGTCCGCTAGAGCATTAATGTGCTCTGCTGATTCATATAGTTCCTTTCCCCACCTGTTTCCTGGGGATGCTATTATGACTGCACGGCAGCTCCACCGTACCCATAACGAGGCTTGGCTTCTCTGACCAATCAGTGCGTCAGGGAGGTGGAGCTGGTAACCCACAACGAGGCCTGGCCCCCCTGTTCCCTTAATCACTAAAAGCATTGGCTTGGGGGTGGTATAGTTTTTCTTTAGTAATTTGGTGGTATAGAAAGTGGATTTTTGTTTTTTGTCTTTGGCCCTTCAGCTTATACGCTAGTAGTTTGCCTGCTTTATAACCGTAAGTGTAATAAGTCATTTTTTATCTCCTATTTGCCTTATCAAAATTGACCATTAATAGGAAACACACGTCGTGGTGTAGATTGAATAATTTTAGGGAAATAACAGAAGACGGTTTGTTTTTATTTTGTGCATCTAATGTGTTTATCTCCACTATGATGTTGTTAATAAGTTCCTGACGCTGTCTTTTTGCCTATATCATGGAGATCATGTTGTTGAATTTGGCATTGTAGAGATAGGGATCGTCACCCACTAGAAGATAGAGGCCCGGATTCTCAGAGGACGCTGTGTACGCCGTCGTAAGTCCTAATCCGAGCCGTCATATCTATGCACCTGATTCTCAGAATCAGTTACGCATAGATATCCATTAGATCCGACAGGTGTAAGTCTCTTACGCCGTCGGATCTTAACTGCATTTTTTTTTTTGACCGCTAGGTGGCGCTTCCGTCGAATTCCGCGTCGAGTATGCAAATTAGCTAGATACGCGAATTCCAGAACGTACGCGCGGACGACGCAGTACAGATACAACGTTTACGTTAGGCTTTTCCCGGTGTAAAGTTGCCCCTGCTATATGAGGCGCAGCCAATGTTAAGTATAGCCGTCGTTCCCGCTTCGAAATTTGAAAAAGTTACGTCGTTTGCGTAAGTCGTCCGTGAATGGGGCTGGACGTCATTTACGTTCACGTCGAAACCAATGACGTCCTTGCGGCGTACTTTGGAGCAACACTGGGAAATTCCATGGACAGCGTTTGCGCCGTTCCGCAAAAACGTCAATCACATTGGGTCACAGTAGTTTAACATAAAACACGCCCCCCTGATCCAAATTTGAATTAGGCGGGCTTACGGCGGCCGGTTTACGCTACACCGCCGCAACTTAAGGAGGAAGTGCTTTGAGAATACAGCACTTGCCCGTGTAAGTTGCGGAGGCGTAACGTTAATCAGATACGTTACGCCCGCACAATTTTACGCGGATGTACGTGAATCTGCCCCATAGTGTCCATTGTGGGATCTGGTGTAATATTAAAGACCCCACACAAGAGTAGACTACCTTCTTGGTGTTTGCATATGGTCTATACTTTGTTGAAGAAACTTATTTGGTGTGCATTTGGGGCATATACATTTACTAAAGTGAGTGTCATGGAGTTGATGTTGCAGATCAAAATCAGGAATCTATCATGCAGTGACCAAGGCTCTTCAGCCAAAACGCATCTACTTTTTTGTTTTCATATATGTGCCAATATATATTTCTTACGAATTGTAGTTGCCGCCTTTTTTTCTATTTTACCTATCTATTCCCTACTTCTAATCAGCCTTTGGTAGATATAGTCATGAAAGAAATGCTGATATCTCTGAGAAGTTCACTTCAGGCAGACCTGATGTCTTATATGCATATATTTGACAAGAAGCTGAGAAATGTTTACACTAAGGTTGATCATATTGAAAATAAGATAAGGGAGTTTGCCACTACCATTAACGATTTAGTGGATGCCTCTGAGGGGAAGGATGAGGAGATGGAATGGATCAGAGATAAAATAGCAGACATGGAGGACAGAAACAAAAGGAACAATCTGAAAGTAAGGAGGATCCCTGAATCAATAGCACAGGAAGATCTGTGCTCCTATGTCACCACTATGTTCAAAGCTAGTCTCCGTAAAGAATCTGACTTGAATGTAACAGTGGACAGAATTCACCACCTCCAGAAGCCTCCTCACCTCCCAATCTATCCCAGCATACATTACTGAAGAGGAGACATCTCAATACAATTACAAAGGCTTTAATAAACCACAACACCTGTAACTAGCTGAGCTGTCCCTGTGTGGCCAAAGCTTCTCTTTCAGGAAGCCATCTCAGTCCAAGGCTAGCTCTGCTCCACCATTACATTTTTTAATTGCACGAAGATTCCTCTTAATTCTGTAAACTCAGAGGGGGCCTTATCAAAGACTTCCTTTGCGACAATTCGTCGGGAACTATAATAATCAAATAGGTCCATCTTTAGGCTAGCTGTAAAACCAACTTTTATATCCCCAAATAAGTACATATTAGTTATTTGTAAGGTTGTGCTCAGCCTTTTTTTAAGTTTTTGTATTTTTATTTTTATTATTATTAAATTTTTATTATTTTTTAGCAAATTAAAAAAAAAAACATTCCCAACCAGATTAAGGGATTCCGTATTTCTAATGTACCTTTCACACCAGCAGGGCGGGCGAACCTTACTCCTCCGATACCACTTCCATCATTCTCTTCACCCTCCTCCGAGTACATGAACAGATTCCACACTGTCCAAGTTTTATTGTACTGCTCTTTTCTATTTTGAGCCGAGAGGAACAAGCCCTCCATGGCTCTTGTCTCTCTTACCCTATTAAGCCACCTTGCAATATAGGGTGACCTAGGATCCCTCCAGTGCAAGGTAACACAGGCTTTAGCAGCATTAATCAGATGACATAGTACCTACTTTTTATAACATTGTTTTTGTTAATAAGAGTTTGAGTATACTGACTTTATACCAAATGTGTTTGAAGGCTTGTTTAGTACACTCGGTAAATCACTCATCTAGGTTTCAGTGTATATGTGATTAAATTAACACTGATCCATATATATCACCTTTGAACTTTTGATGTATATGTTTTGATGCACATATGATATATTGCTTTTTAAGTGTTAAGTGTTATTGTGCACTATTTATGGTTCGTATTTATCTTAGATCCTAGTATTCCAAGGATTTTCTGTGCAGCAGCCCTTATAGCATGAAAGACTAAGCGCAACCTTACATATAACTAATATACAGTTGATTCTGCTTTTGTTTTTGTTTTGTTTTTTTGGATATACATATATATGATTTGTGGTATTATAAGTAAATTAATTGTTCATTCTATCTAATACTGTGTGGCACTATTTAATATACTGTATTAAGTATCTGCTTAATGATGGGGTTACTCCTTGCTATACTGTATATGCATGCATCTTTTTGGCTGCTATCACTGCTCCTCCCTCTCTTAGTCTAAGTGCAGTTGTACAAAAAATGTAATGTCTGACATGCAAATTTAGGCAAATTCAGGCACCTTAGCATTTACAGTAACTACAAATATAATTATTTTTTAAATTGATGGCTGCATCAATTGCAGTTTTCTATATCTGCATGTAGCTCCATTTTAAATGGATAATATAGTCAAATGGGAAATCAATCAACATATCATTTTAAATATTTTTTTCTGACTTTGAGCATGTATGAGGAGAGTTTTTTGGGGTTTTGATTTGCCTGTACATTCTGGTATTTTTTGTTTGACTACACAAATAAATCTTACATCTGAGATGATGTCTAGTGGATTATAAGGGTGGAATTACAATGCATGCTTTCCAAAGGCCAGGTCCGTATGATAAATAGACCAGCATGTACAACAATTCAATGAACATGGACATATTGTAAAGCTACTTCTATAGTAGGTAAATTTGAAATGTTATATTTGTTCAGTAATGACCTTGACAGCTGTTCAATTCAGTTTGTCCTTCATAGTTCTAAGTTGTAACAGCTCTGACATATGAGATTTTGTAAGTTCCAGCACTGCCCATGACAATATACTGCTCTTTGTAACTTCAGTAATTTACATCCCACATATTATTGATTTCATGATCGAAGAACATCTCCCATTAATGGTAACTCCTCTTTATGTTTTACTCTTAGGCCCTCCACTACCAATGAATTAGTTTATTATCATACTATATTATCACTTAGTAAAAGCTTTGTCCTTTTACTGCAGTGATAGGGAGGTGTTAACTTTGTGACACAAATCTTTATCATCTCTGTGCAAGCAATTTCAAGTCCAATTATTCCAGTTAAGCTTTTGAAGGTACTAAAAATATATTACTTTCCTATGTCGTAATTTTGCATGTTTCTGCAGATGATGAATCCAACTTCGAAAGATATTGATAGAGGAAAAAATATATGTAGATGTGAGGCATTCATATAATCACTTTATGAAAAGGTCTAAATAAAAACTCACTTCAAACGGATTTAAGCAACAAATTAGATAGAAAAAAAGTCCACCCCAGAGAAATACCTGCTTAAGCAAGTATGAATATTATGTAAAAATATGCAACTGAATTCACACATTTTAATTCGCCGTGTGAGTTGAAAAGGTTAAATAGTCCTTAGGTATATGCAAAAGGACTGATATATTGCATTGTTTTTCTTTCAACTCGATTATTATTACATGATCTAAAAATGGCAAATATTTAGTTGTGGTATATAAAATATTTATCATAGCAATATTCTGGGCAACAAGTAAAAATAAGTAAGCTGCTAACATTACAGCTGTGTTTGGAAAAAAAAGCTTGCAAAGTGACCTAATACTCAGAGGGCAACTAGAAATGAATTTAGGCAAATTTAGCTTAATACATTTTTAAACTGATGTTTTAAACATTCTTGTACAAACATTCTATACAGGGAACACCCTTGACTCAGGTTTACCAGGGCACTGTGGGTTTCTAAAATGGTTGAACCCACTGTGGGTTCAACCATTTTGCAAATTGAAAACGAACTTTGCTAAGTGAATAGCCTCTACTACTAGACTAAATCAACCCCTCATTAAAACCTCCTATGATTCATTAAATGGATGTGTAAAATTCTGCTTAAGCTATTTAAACAACAAACCGTTTACCACAGACAGGCTAAGGAGTCCCTCAAAAACATATGAAAAAGAACTAGCTGCTGGATGCATATGAAAACAAAACAACAAAATAATCATATCTATTATTCTGTATCTACAGGGAAAAACAATATTATGAAAATGTTATTTGTTAGCCCTGATTAAAATGATTGTTAAGTCTCAGGTTTTATTTCTCGAAATCTAACAAACATGTTATACGTACCTGCTCTGTTGCAGTAGTTTTGCACAGAGCAGCCCAGATCCTCCTCTTCTTGGGCCTCTAGCCAGATCTCCTTCCTGTTTAGTGTCCCCACAGCAAGCAGCTTGCTATGGGGGCAGACGAGCCGAGTCACAGCTCCCTGTGTCCATTCAGACACTGCACCCTGATTCAGCCCCACCCTCCCTCTCTAACGATTGGCTCCACTGCTGTGTCTCAACCAATCAGATGGAAAGTCCAAGATGGCTGAGGTACTCGTGGACATCGCTGGAGAGTGATGTGGCTCAGTATTAGGGGGGTGCTGGAGTGGCTGCTGCACACAGAATGCTTTTTATCTTAATGCATACCCTCCAATGTATTTCCTAAGATTTATGTCTTTTGAAGATCACATTTTTTGCCACAAGGTTTTGGAAAATAAGGAATGATAATGAAAATTTATGAGACTTTTTGGGAGCCTAGCTTGAGGTAATTGTAGCTGTATTAGAGCACTTGCAACACTCTGGGCCAGATCCATCTCAGATACACTACGCCGCCGTAACTTTCCCGTATCCACAAAGATCTTGCGCCGTAAGTTACTGCGGCGTAGTGTAAATGTGTCGGCATGAGGCTGCATTCACACCTGAGCGTTTTGTCGCCTGAAGCGCGATGCCCCAAAACGCTAGAGGGGAAAAAATACATTATTCTCAATGGAGATGGTTCACATCTCCACTACAAAACGCCTGATGCCAAACGCCTGAAGCCCAAACAAGTTCTGGACCCTTTTTTGTCGCTCGAATTTGGGCGTTTGGGCGTTTTACATTAGTGACCCTAGACCTGTAAAAAATTGCGGTAAAAAACTCTGCGTTTTGTCGCGGCAAATCACTGTAAAAAACGCTGCAAAACGCTATGCTCAGATGTGAATGCAGCCTAAGGGCGCGCAATTCAAATCACTAAGTTGTGGGCGTGTTTTATGTTAATACGTCTTGACCCGACGTAAATGAAGTTTTTTCTAAACGGCACATGCGCCGTCCGTGGGGATATCCCAGTGCGCATGCTTCAAATTAACCCGCAACAAGCCAATGCTTTCGACGTGAACATAATTCTGCGCAAAGCCCTATTCGCGAACGTTTTACGCAACAACGTAAACAACGGAAACTTCGACGCTGGGCCGACGTCCATACTTAACATTGGCTACGCCTCATATAGCAGGGGTAACTTTACACCGAAAAAAGCATTACAGAAACGACGTAAAAAAATGCGCCGGCCGGATGTATGTTTGTGAATTGGCGTATCTACCTAATTTGCATACTCAACGCGGAAATCGACGGAAACGCCACCTAGCGGCCAGCGTAAATATGCACCTTAGATCCGACGGCGTACTAAGACGTATGCCAGTCGGATCTAGTCCAGCTTCAGGCGTATCTTGTTTTGTGGATACAAAACAAAAATACGCCGGAGCAACCTAGAAGTTACGCGGCATATCAATAGATACGCCGTCGTAACTTTTTCGTGGATCTGGCCCTCTGTGACTATTTACTACTTACAGTCCATAACCTCTTCCCAGTCTTATCTCGCCATCTAAGTTTAATTTCTATTGCTGTCTATGTTTGCTTGTGTGTTTTTTTCCCTCTGAGATTGTTTTAATAACATTCTGCTAAAACTTTGTGTATTAGTACTACTTGGACCTGGAAGAAGGGGGTACACCCGAATGCTTGTCCTAAAATGTTTTGGATGTTAGCGACAAAAAAAAAATGTTCATGGACAGCACTCGATTGTGTTTGAGAGCCTAGCCACACAGAGAGGGCAAAAATTGAAAGAGCACCTTCAGGATTTCAAGGGGTATAAATTGTGTTCCCGGCGATCTAGGGCGCGCGCGCCCGTGGCAGCACTCGTGACCCGGCGCAGGTGCCCGGCGGCCGCGATTGCCGCCGGGTGCCCGTGATTGCCGGTAATCACGGCAGGAGTGTGGATCTGTATGTGTAAACACACGGATCCACCTCCTGTCAGCAATGAGGAGACCGATGTGTGTTCCCAGTACGGTCTCCTCCCCTTGAGAGTCCACTCCCCCTACAGTTAGAACACACCTTAGGGAACATATTAACCCCTTCAACGCCCCCTAGTGGTTAACCCCTTCCCTGCCAGTCACATTTACACAGTAATCAATGCATATTTATAGCATTAATCGCTGTATAAATGTGAATGGTCCCAAAAACGTGTCAAAAGTGTCCAATGTGTTCGCCGCAATGTCACGGTCACAGTAAAAAATGCCATAAATCTATCACCTATTTTGTAGACGCTATAACTTTTGCGCAAACCAATCAATATACGATTATTGTGATTTTTTTTACCAAAAATATGTAGAAGAATACGTATCGGCCTAAACTGAGGAAAAAAAATTGTGATATTTATTTAATAAAAAAGTAAAAAATAATGGCCCAGATTCAAGTAGAATCGCGCAATATTTGCGTGGGCAAAGAGCAATTTTTTTTCTCTGCGCCCACGCAAATATTGCGCTTTGCCCGCGATTCACGGAGCAGTTGCTCCGTAAATTGCGCGGGCAATATGCTAAGCAGCCGGGCGCAAGGCTGCCTAATGTAAATGATCCCGCCGGGGGCGGGAATCATTTAAATTAGGCGCGCTCCCGCGCCGAGCGAACAGCGCATGCTCCGTCGGGAAACTTTCCCGACGTGCATTGCGGCAAATGACGTCGCAAGGACGTCATTTGCTTGTAAGTGAACGTGAATGGCGTCCAGCGCCATTCACGGTTCACTTACGTAAACGACGTGAAATTTGAACGTCGCGAGCGGGAGGCGCAGCTATACTTTAGCATTGGCTGCGCCTGCTATTAGCAGGAGCAGCCTTATGCTAAAGGCGCCGTACGGAAACTCCGTACCTTGCGTGAGAAGGGCCCGCGCAACTTTTGTGAATCGGTGGTAGTATGCAATTTGCATACTATACGCCGATCACAATGGCCGCGCCCCCTAGCGGCCAACGCAAGAATGCAGCCTGGGATGTGAAGGCATAAGGAGGCTTATGTCTGTCACATCCTAGGCTGCAGTCGGTGTAACGAGGTTCCTGAATCAGGAGCACTCGTTACACCGGAGCAAGTAAGCCCTTGCGCCGCGCAACCTATGGTTGCGCGGGCGCAAGTGCTTCTTGAATCTGGGCCATTGTGTTTTTTTTTTTTTTTAATTATCGCTCTTCTTTTGTTTATAGCGCAAAAAATAAAAACCGCAGAGATGATCAAATACCACCAAACGAAAGCTCTATTTGTGGGGGGAAAAAAACATAAAGATTTAGTTTGGGTACAGTGTTGCATGACCACGCAATTGTCATTCAAAGTGCAACAGCGCTGAAAACTAAAAATTGGTCTGTGCAGGAAGGGGGTGAAAATGCCCTGTATGGAAGGGGTTAATAGGGATAGTGAGTCTTTTGAATATTTCATTTTTGCTACAGGTTTTTGGAAACGAAGATAGAAAATATTTTTTTTTATTACAAAAATATGTTACTTAATATGATATTTCATATATAAAGCATGGACATGCTTAGAATCACACCCCAAAATAAATTTTGCCTCTGCAGATAAGTTGATTCAGGCAACAGGCAAAGTATCAGTCCAGACAGCTGGTAAAAATGTGGTCTATAATTAGGCCAAGGCCAGTTCAGGCAGAGGTGGCACTGTACTCTGGCACTAGCAACACTGACACTGGTTTGACTACTGTTCAGGAACTTTGTTGCTGGCTGCACTCGTCTGGTGACACTGACACTGGTGTGACTGAGGATCTAGAACACTGCTGCTGGCTGCTACTAGTGTGGCTAGAAATCAGAAACACTGTTGCTGGGTGCACTAGCTCTGGTGACATGGCACTGGTGTGCCATAATAAAGAACACTTTTGTTGGCTTACACTGGTCTGGCCAGCATAGTACTGGTGTGGTGGCATTCAGTAACACTGTGGCTTGCTGCACTGGTCTGGTGACACTGTGCTAGTGTATTGGTGATCATGGACACTTTGCTGGCGTGGTTATCGATCAAGAACACTGAAGCTGACTGCACTGGTCTGGTGAAACAGTACTAGTTTGGTGGCTATCAGGGACACTGTGGCTGTCTTACACTGGTCTGGTGACTCTGTACTGGTGTGAAAAGGATCAGGGACACTATGGCTGGCTTATACTGATCTGATGAAACTATACAGTCTGTTTCATCTCACAGTCAATCAGTCTGTGAGAGAAAACAAAGCATAGGCTGCAAAATTCAGCCGTTTTTTTTTATATTTGAGGTTGGTCATAGCAACCACATGGTACAGGGCCAATTTCATTGACTCTGTACCCTATTCTGGGATCTTCCATGTCCAATGGACACAACAATAATGTAGTGTGCTTTTGTGCATCCAAGAGGGCATAGTCCAGAGGGTGTGTTAGCTGACCTTTCTTTAAGGTTGGGTGTCAGGTCTATCTATATCATGGTCTAAGTAGGTTTATCTAGTATCATCTCTGCTTGATATTCTGATTTTGACAATAAACTAGACAGATTACCCCCTTTGGCTTTAAACCTTTGGCTATCCCTCAAACATGCAGTCAGTTGTTGACAATGATTCTCGGTCGTCTACCACACTTATGGACCCAAGCCTCTCACAGTGACTTATACTGTACGCTGTTGCAAGACTTTTCATTTTGTCTTCTATGAAGAGGGTCCTCATCACTATCTCAATATTTTTTAAAACAGCCAGTGTAACAATTTTAAAATATGTCCACAGACAGCGCACTTGACAAACTTTGCAGTTCACTTTGCCTGATTAAAGCAGAACTAAATTTGACAGCTGTTGGGGGAGTCTTTCTGTAATGTGCAAGTATGTTATAACAGACTTACCACCTAGTCTGCTCTCCTCTAACACTGACAGACCCACACTTACTGTCACTGCTCCATAGATGCCAAGTTCTTGATGCCAGATTCTCCTGAAACTTCTTCCAGACCAGCATTTTCTCTCCACAGTCATGGCCAATGATAATGTGCCTCCTGTGCTTATGTGCTGAAGTTATGTTATCTTGGCACCACTTTCCCTTCTTGGAATCTCTTCTGACAAAAAAATCTAACTTATGCTAATTTGTTTAGACTTTGGTTGCACTTTCATTCTCTCTACTGAGCCATTTGATATGGGATCAGCCACTGCTTGTGTGACTCATTCAAGTTCTGCAAACAACTGGCCTTTTTTTAGCATTGTTTAAAGTGATATTAAACCCTCTTTTTTATTTTAAAAATGAGATCTTTCTCATTAATAACAATAACCCAAATGCCTAATCTTACATGTCACAGAGCTGCCTTTATTGTCGTTTTAGGATTTTATTCAATCTCTTCTGCCGGTCTCCAATTAAAAGGTGCTTACTTCCCTGCACCAGTTCTGACAGGGATACCTTTGCTTGCACACTCCTGCAGTTAGGACTACACCCTCACATCCTAAGGCTGCCTTCACCCACACCAGTGTTGCTAACCTACCAGATTGAAATTTACTGGCACGACACCTGAAATTTACTGGCGCAGCCACGTTTTTACTGGCATTTCACAAAAGTTCATAAATTACATTTTTAGGTGCAAATTTTAGTATTTAGGCTACAAACAAGTACGCTAGGCAAATAGCAATGTGATTTAAGGTAGATATTAAGGTAAAAAAACATATTTTTGTTATTTTCGATATAATAAGGACAAATTATTTAGTCACATTACCCCCTGCTGCCATCCCCCTCTGCCACCAACACCCTCTGCCTTCACCCCCCTCTGCGGTGCCACAATCTCCCCCTGCCTCCAATCTCCCTCTGCCTCTAATCTCCCCCTGCCTCCAATCTCCCCCAGGACCCCTGCCTCCAATCACTCCCTGCCTTCATCCCCCTCTGTGGTGCCACCAACAACTCCTGTCTCCATCCCCCACCCTCTGCGGTGCCACCATCCCCCTCTCCGGTGCCACCAACATCTCCTTCCTCCAATCACCCCCTGCCTCCAATCTCCCCCTGCCTCCATTGCCCCCTGCCTCCATCCCCCTTTGCGGTGCCACCCCAGCCACCATCACCCCCTGTCTCCAATCACCCCCTGCCTCCAATCTACATGCGTAGTTCCAAGCCAAACCGATCTTGGCTACTTTTACTGGCACATTCCCGCAACCACGGACATTTACGAACGGGGGAAAAAAGTGCCCACTTTTACGAACTGTCCATAAAAATACGGACGGTTGGCAACACTGACCCACACACAAAGGCATTCTAGCAATGAGCAAAAAGTAGTACCACACTTCAGGGCCGGCTTTAGGGGTGTGCCAGCTGTGCGGCCGCACAGGGTGCCATGGGCAACAGGGGCGCCGTGCGGCCATCCAGAGGCATAATAAGGGGGGCGAGCCACCCCCGGGTATCACACACTGGGGGGTGTCAGACCAGCACCCCCCTCCGCGATTGTATTATACCCGCAGTGGCAGCGCCGCGGGTTTAGGCAGTGGCACACTAGCACACTGGCACAGGCAGGGAGAGGGGGGCTAGCTACAGTCGCGAGGGGGAGAGGGTGTGCGGGGGGGCAGGGTGACACCGCTGCACCTACCAACTCCTCCTCTTGCGGCCACGGGCTGCCTGTCTGTGCGATCCCGGATGTCACACATGCATAGCCGAGTGAAGCCTCCTCCCCCTCCTCTCTTTTTATGTGTAAACAGGGGGAGGGGACCTGCTGTGCATGTGCCGCCGCGCAGATCTGAGTTACTGAAGGGGGGCTGCACTGAACAGGGGCTAAACTGAACGAGGGGGCTACACTGAAGGGGGGCTGCACTGAACGAGGGGGCCTACACTGAACGGGGGGGCTGCACTGAACAGGGGGGCTGCACTGAATGAGGGGGGCTACACTGAACGAGGGGGGGCTACACTGAACGGGGGGCTACACTAAAGGGGGGCTACTCTGAACGGGGGGCTACTCTGAAGGGGGGCTACACCGAAGGGGGGTCTGCACTGAACGGGGGGTCTGCATTGAAGGTGTGGATACACTGAAGGGGGGGTCTGCACTGAAGGGGGGTCTGTGTAACATGCAGGGGGGTCCATAGCTGCAGGGTTCTGTGTAATATAAAGGGGGTCCAGTGATGCAGGGTGCTGTGTAATGTAAAGGGGTCCAGAGGTGCATGGTGTTGTGTAATGTAAAGGGGTCCAGAGGCGCAGGATGCTGTGTAATGTAAAGGGGTCCAGAGATGCAGGGTGGTGTGTAATGTAAAGGGGTGCAGGGGGCTGTGTAGTGTAAAGGGGTTCAGAGATGCAGGGTGCCGTGTAATGTAAAGGGGCCCAGAGGTGCAGGGTGCTGTGTAATGTAAAGGGGTGCAGGGTGGTGTGTAATGTAAAGGGGTCCAGAGATGCAGGGTGTTGTGTAATGTAAAGGGGTGCAGGGGGCTGTGTAATGTAAAGGGGGGTTCAGAGATGCAGGGTGCTGTGTATTGTAAAGGGGCCCAGAGGTGCAGGGTGCTGTGTAATGTAAAGGGGTCCAGAGGCGCAGGGTGCTGTGTAATGTAAAGGGGTGCAGGGTGCTGTGTAATGTAAAGGGGTTCAGAGATACAGGGTGCTGTGTAATGTAAAGGGGTGCAGGGGGCTGTGTAATGTAAAGGGCTCCAGAGATGCAGGGTGCTGTGTAATGTAAAGTTAAATTAAAACAAATTATTTGTTACAAATATTTTTTTCTTCTTTGTGTATGTTTAGGTGACCAGGGGGCGAGGGGGTGAAGATGGGGGGGGGGGCGCCACAGGATTAGCTCACACATGGCGCCTGAACACCTAATGCCTGCCCTGCCACCCTTGCTTCACCTTCCTGTAAAAAGTCAATGATAGCAGCTCCAGCAACAGCAACAAAAGCCTTGCCCCTTTTCCACCTTCCATATAAATGGACTGTAATTGGCAGTCGCTCTGGCAACAGTGCTGTATTATAATTATACATGGTTACATTCTTATGGTTACATTCTTAGTGTATCTTTCTGATCGAAGTTATGTATATTTGAGTCCTGACCTTCAGTAATTTTTCCATCTTTCCTTCTATTAAATCTTCTGCCCTTGTTGTTTTAACTTTGGATAGTAAAACATTTTGTTTTCTGCCAGTAAATACCTTATACAGCCCACTTCCTGTTTATGGTCTGGTAAAAAGACTAGGTTTATGACATCATGCACAGCTCTCTCTCTCACTCTTGTGAGAGTTTTCCAGGAAGGGAGGTGGGATGAGTCATAAGAGAGCCAACTAGAGCTGCAGAGCTGGAGGTGTGCCTCTGTTTGTCTGTGTAAATCCAAGAAGTGAATAGGCAGCAGCTTCAGCTGCCCACAGTTAAAATGGCTGCAGCCAGACTCAGTGGAGGGAGATTTAAGCAGCATATTGGGCAAGTACAGAATCACAGTATATATAAAATAATATGCAAAGTGGTTGGAGGGAAGCTTCAGAATGGCAAAGATGTTTTTATTACAAATTATGTGAGCAGACTGAGCATTATGTGAGCAGACTGAGCATTATGTGAGCAGACTCTTTAAACAAAGAAAAAAAAGAAAATATGTACAACCCTAATTGCAAAAAAGTTGGGACGCTGTGTAAAATCTACATAAAAACAGAATGCAATGATTTGCAAATCTCATAAACCCATATTTTATTCACAATAGAAAATATTGAAACTGAGAACATTTTAAATTTTAAGAAAAAAATTGGCAATTTTGAAATTAATGGCAGCAACACGCCTCAAAACAGAGCACATGGCAACATAAAACAAGGAAGAGCTGGGAGAACATTTTGCAACTTATTAAGTATCAACAAGTCAGCAACATCAATTGCTATAAAAAAAAAGTGCAAACCCTATTAAAGTCTATGGGATACGAACATGAAAAATCAAAAGTGCTTATTTTAAAGGCTTATATGCAACTTATTGTCGTAAAAAGTGTATGGATACCCGGGTACTACCCTAGGGGACATGTAGTAATGCAAAAAAACGTTTTTAAAACTACAGTTTTTTCAGAAGCAGTGATTTTAAAGTGGATGTAAACCCAATTCACGAAATTTGAGCTGGGCACATACAGTATATCTGCAGTATTTTGTTATCTCTTTTCAATGAGCTAAGTCTTATAGCTCTCTTCTGAACGGTTCCTCTGTTATCAGTGTAGCACTACCCACGAAGGAGCTGCTGAATATTTTTGGGCGGCATTACCTCTATCTTCTCGCCGCCCAGGGTGGTAGATGAGAGTTGAGAAAGTTCAATGTCTACACTTTTTCTAATATTTATTTGTAGAACTTGGTAAGGAAAGAAGAAGTGGTTGAAGGGGTGGAAGGGTAAACAAGTAGATTCAGTAGGTTCAGGTGCAAGATTTCAGTCCAGAAACACTCCTGCTTCCAGCAACACAGCTTTCGTCGCCACTCTAGCCAGAGTGGGTATTGCACACCCGGATAGGTCCCTCTCACTGGCCTAGCAACCAAAGTGGCGCACGGAACAAAGTACAGTCTCTGCCACAGACCTTCCTTTGAGTTGAGACACTTTCGATTCAAAATCCCCTAGCACAGGATTCAGCACCCGGATTTCTTCCAATTAATTCCTGCAGAATTCAAGTCTGATAGGCGATCACCATCAAGCCTCTCAGTACATGGTGCATCCTTCGATTAAATTTCCAGGCCTCTCCTGAGATACCAGCCTCAAGCTTGGTCCTCTCCAAGATAGGTCCTTCATCAAGCGGCTTCCTCCCTCAGGACGGACAGCACAGGATCACCTTGAAACCGTAAACCCAGTCTGCTTACTGGGCCTACTCAACAGACCACAACCCCGGACCAACGTGGTCCCGGAGCCAGGATTGCAGGAGCACGCACCCCCGGCCAGGAGGGCCACGAGGTGGTGGGATGACAGACCAAGGATCGACGACCTTGGTTTCATGGCGTCTGTTCCTTAAGTACCCCTCCCCAGCATGCACAGTGGGACGATTAACCCCCACTGATTGGCTGCCTAGGGGAGACACCCAATATCACCCTGACTTAGCTGCTGCCACCCTTGGCCTGGGGTGGTAACAACACCCCGGGCAAACAATGGTGGTCACTCTCAGCACAGCCACAGCTGAAATAAAAGCCAAATTTAGCCAAAATTATACGTGTCTGAGTTAACTAACACTCTTCTAAATTTAAAGCAGCGCCAGCCCAACAGGAGCAGACTGCTACATCAGCCTGAGAACTCCTGACATATTTTTTGACTTTTTAGACAAAAGCAGCCTGAATCTTTTGTCAAAGGAGGTTGCTAAAATAGATAAGCAGAGAGCAGCTCCTATTACAAAACAGCTCTGAGAGTCTCTGCCTATGATGAGAGCGGGTGTGTGCCTTTCCTCCAATCAGCAATGTTAGCTATCTTGGCTGTATGTCCAGACATCACACTCTGTGTTAACCGGAAAGAAAAAACACTGTTTACATCATTGGTGTTGATTTACTGGCAAATTGGCTGCTCACATTGCAAGGGAAGTTGCAAAGTAATTTGCTCCAGAGCTTAAAGGGGTTGTAAATGTTTTTTTTTTTTCTAAATAGGTTCCTTTAAGCTAGTGCATTTTTGGTTCACCTTTTCCTTCGATTTCCCTTCTAAATGTTTTTTTTTCTTTGTCTGAATTTCTCACTTCCTGTTCCTCCTCAGTAAGCTGTTCTGACTGACTAACCCCCAGCCAGAACA